>NW_025335761.1:64957131-65013465 GCF_004798865.1 Varanus komodoensis
GGGGGGGGGGGGGCGGGGGGGGCCTCATCCAGAAGGCCAGGTGGCTCCTTTGTGTCTCTCCCCCCACCATTTTTATACTGACTCTTGAAGCTTTTCTGGCTCTTTGGGGGGTTTTTCTTAATGCCGTTGCCTTCTCCCGGGCAACCTCAGCTTGGCATTCCCCTGAGCTGGAAGTCTCCGATTTGGGGAGGGAATTCTAGGGAAAAAATTGGGTGCGATCGCACAGTAATACTTGTGCAGGATTAATAAAAATAGCAAATGGACCCAACGGGCCCAGAAATTCTTGCTTCTGTAAAGAAGGTGGGATCTACACTGTTGCTGTTCCACACCCATATCGTACGCCTATATATTTTTACACCAAGGGTATGCAAGCTGGTGCCTCCCAGATTATGCCCCCCAGCCAGGACAGGTGGTGCTCATGGATCATGGGGACTGTAGTCCTTTCTTGCTGTGCACTTTGTGTGGCTTCAGAGCATACCCTCTCACTGTACCTGTTGAATAAAGGTGCACAGTTCCTATTTTCACTGTGTAGATACATTTCCAACCTGATATCTCGGCTTCTACTGGCCTACCTGTATGTCTCTTTTCCTGGCGGCCCTGGTCCTAGGGTGCTTGCTTGTGACTTGTCAAAACAGGGGACATACATAAAAACAGAGTGAGCCAGAAGGGGTCTCCTGAGCCATCTAGTCTGGCCCCCGGCTCCAGCCGGCTCAACTCATGACATGCCTACTAAGTGTATGGTAGAAGATCATGATGTGTGATGTATTTATCACACATGTGCTGATAACAGGTGCGGATGCAAATTTAGAAAGAATTACAAGGATTTAAAGAGAGAAACGGAGCATCTTGGGAGTGTGCTGACCTGACTAATTCGCCATCCAGGTGTTCAAGGCCCAAGGACTCCCTTCTTCTGACGGTTCTTTGTCTTTATTACAGGCTTGGGAGAGCAGGACACCTTCAAAACAGAGCACAGTCCTCTAGTAGAAAAGGACACGTGGCCACCCTAGCAGGTCCATGCCACCAAAGATGGCTGAATTCTACCTGCACACGAACCCTGGCCTAGTACCAGGAGCCATTTTCGGGATAAAGTGGCCAGTGGCTACGGGCTCTGGGCCCTTTCCCGGAATAGCCAAAGGCCACTGGTGGTCTTTTTGTTCTCCCCCCCCAAGCGGAGAGGACCCAGCAGGGCTGCCTTTCCGCTTCCTGCCAAAACACGCAGGGAGATGACAGAAGCTGGAAACAAACCCTTTTCAGGAATCTAAATCAGATTAATGTTCCATGATCGGAGTGGCTGATAAATGTATATTTTAAAGTGACTCTTTAAAAATGAACCCCCCGTGGTCTGTGGGGCTGGGCCAGCGTGCAAGGACTTGTTCATTTTGCTGATGGGGGTTCGGTGTGCGCGGGAGGAGAACCCGTTCCCTGCCTCTTCTCCACGGCCGTGGAGCGTGGCCTGCCGCCTCCTTCCCCTCACCTTGTGGGTCACCCGAGGGGAACTGGGCATCACTTCTCCCTAATTCCTTAATACTGCTGCTGAAGCAAATCAGGCCGAATGCACCGTGCTTTGCGTCGCTGCAGGCGCGCTTGGGCGAGCCGGCCCCCGAGCATCCGCTGGGCGGCTGCAGGGGCTCAGCCAGCTCCTCTGCGATGTTCTGCGTAGTACCAGAGCAGGGCCGGCACTGTAGCTTATCCGTTTAACGATTGCGCGTTGATGCCCCGCCTGCCTTCTTACATCACCCCCGTCTCCTATTCCATCCTCAGAACAACAACCCTGTGAGGTAGGTTCCAGGGGAAGCAGGACCCTGCGACTGGGGCGTCAGACTGTCCCTCCAGCTCCTCCGCTCCCCAATCTCCTTTTTGCATTGCTTCCAGCTGTACAATGTCCGGTCGCAGGAAATGCGGCTTCCGTCCAGCTGGGGCTATTTAATCCCGGAATAGTAGAGTCGGAAGGGGCCAGGAAGACCATCAAGCCCAACCCCTGCTCAATGCAGGACTCGGTGGACCTTTCAGAATCCCTCTCCGAGGGCTGTCCAGGTGCGTCTTGAATGCCTCCGGGATGGGAGAGCCCACCACTTCCCATGGCCATGGGTCCCGTTGTTATACTGCTCTAGCAGTCAGGAGATTCTTCCTGATCCCTAGCCAGAATCTGGCCTCCTGGAACTTGAGCCCGTTATTCCGCTCCCGCACTTTGGGATGATGGAGAAGAGCTCTTGGCCTTCGCCGTTGCGACAGCCTTCCAGGATCTGCAGAGCACTATCTCCCCTCGGCCTTCCCAAGGCCAAACATATCCAGCGCTTTCCACCTCTCCTCATAGGGCCTGACTGACACACCTTTCGGCAGAGGCGCTCAGCTGTTTTGTTCCATTTGGACTGTTAAACAAACTGACATGTTTGCAGGACTAATACATGGCCCAGAATGCAGCTTTTGCATTTCTCTGAATGATGTGGTAAAGTTGGTTTTTGTTTTTTTTGTTTTTTAAGTTGAAACTGCATGGTATTTTAGGATGGCAGACATGCAAAACGTGCGGGTTTTTGTGCAATTTCTGAAAACAAAATCCCGGCCTGAGGCAGAAGTGGGCTAGAGCTGCTGCCTCTGACCGGAAAGAGGCAGCTGGACAGAGACGCGTCATGCCTAGTTTTAGGGCGAACTGGTTCCGTGGTCCCTCTTGGCAGCTGCTGGGCGACCGTGCGGACGCATCGTGCGGACGGTTCTCACCTGTAGCCAGGAGAGATGCTGTCAGACCGCCATGTGGACTCCCCGCCTCCCGCATGATGGAACAGAGCAGCCGTTTTAAAAGCAGAGTGACCTAATCCCGTTTCCATGGCTACCCTGTAGATTAATGATGTTTTAGCTGTAATCGGAATGACTGCTATTAAACTTTTGTATTTGGACAGTGGCGTCTTTCCCAGGCACCCAGCGGCCCTGCTCTGAAATCCAACCATTGTATGAATAGTAATGCATTGTCGCTTATATTATATTATATTACATTACATTAATATGGCACCCTATAGCACAAAGGGCTCTCTGGGTGGCTTACAATAAAAACACAAACTACCAACAATAAAACAATAAGCAGAGCAATGCAAACAATTAAACAAAAGTAAAAGCCAGAACATAGAAAATCTGATATTTGGGACAGGACTGTATTTTGTTTCTTATTTCTTTGTTTTTCTTAAACCGTGGGGCATTGACCCTCAGTCCGTCCGCTTGGAACTGCGGGAGCTTTCTCCCTCTCCTTTTCCGGCCGCCGCGTATGCATAAATAAGGAAGGGATTGTTCCGGGAACAGCTAAGGAGCAGGATCGCCGAAGGGGCACGGACGCTGCCTCATTTTGGCCCGGTGCCAGCGCTGCCCATTTCAAAAATAAACAGTCCATTGTCATCACACGCCCGGCCTCTCTTCTGCCTGATCAGTAGAGAACTGAAGAAAAATCCCCCTTCTGTGCAGAAAGACAGATCTTTTGCCAGAGGAGAGATGCGGCCGCCTCGCCCTTGGACTCTCGCTCGTTCTCGTTTCCTCAAGATTGATTAGGGTGTCCTCCTTCCCCGTCCCTCCATGCACAGCCCCGTCCCTGCTCGCTCACGTGTAAACGCACAGCTGCTCAGGGTCAGTCTTGAAGGACACGTCTGCCTCCTTCATGCCCAGAACAGAGGAAGCCCTGCAGCTCAAGAAACACAGAAACAGCGCGAGTCAGAAGGGGTCTCCCGGGCCATCTAGTCTGACCCCCGGCTCCAGCCAGCTCTGCTCACGACATGCCCACCACGTGCATGTCCAGCTTATCTTTGAAAAATAGAACACTGCACAGCAAATGTTTTCAGCGGTGTGTTCAACTGCCCCGTAAGTAGTATCGTTAGACCCATTTTTCAGACGGGAGGACTAAGGGGAAAGCTGCACAAGGGATTGCTGCTTGCTTTTCCCTCGCAGAAGAGCCTTGAGTTGTGTGTGCAGGGGGGTTGCTTTGGAAAATAGGTGTCCGCAGGAGCAGAGTGGACTTTATCTTCGCTGCAACGATGGCAAAAGACAGCATCACGCACTGCAAGGTTGCATTCATCTGTGTGGACAAAACACAGGTTGCTGCTTGGGCTGGTGCCAGAGAGAGGCAGGGCTCAGGCCTATAGAAGAGAAAAAGAGAATCGCAACTGTATAGAGGCTAATCCATTTATGCTCTTAATCCTGTGTGTGTCCTTAAAAGGCACCCCATTGAAAAAATGGATGTATGGGCGGGGGAAGAGGGCATGTGATTTCAGGGGAAAAAGCATCAGGGAAAAGACTTTGGGGCAGCAGGAGGTGAAGCTCCTGCAGACCAAAACCGAGCTATCTCGGGGGGGGGGGGGGGATCCGCAGGACCCCAGTCCTTGCAGCAAGTGTCCCTGGACAGCCGGGAGAAGCCGCATGAAAAATTCAGGGAGCGTTGTCCCCAAAGGCTGTCCCTACTCTTCCCACCCATAATCCCCTAACTGGCTTCCGCTTTCTTAGCAAACCGTAGCGTGCATCCAAACAAGTTGAGCTTGGTTTGAGGAGGATTGTCGTTTGAGCCAAACCTTTGTTTCCTGTGCTGGCCCGGAAGCTGGGAGGCAGTAGGGCCCTCCCTGTGCGGGACGGGAGCATCGAAACCCCGGTGCTCCGGGGCAGCTGCTGCCGCCTCCTGCAGTTCACCAAAGACTCTCTGATGTTGCACCCCGTTTGGGCCCTGATTCGGCTCCGCTGGCTATGCTGCATGGGTCTTGGGGGGCAGGAGGGCAGAGGGGCTGTGGAGACAGGACTGGCATCTCCCTGTGGCATCTGCTTTCAGTGGAGCACAGTGCCATCCTGCTTGGGAGCCTAGGGGCACTGCTTCTTGTGTGTGGCTTAGTTTTCCCATCTGTAAAATGGGAGTGATGCCCGACTTTCTAGGTTCTACCTGGTGTATCCATGAGAGAAGGAAGTCACATGTTTTGAAAGTTAGTGGTGGAAATTATCTCGAAATGGGCATATTTATCATGGGGGGCAGTCTTGGCTCCAAGAAATGGCAGAGACGAGAAGCTGGAGGACATCCAGAAATTCCTAGAACCTGGAGTTCATTGCTCAGTTTTTCCCCTTCTGATGTGATGTATAACAGCACCCCTCATCTCTAGGCAACACAGCCACCAGCTGGCTGCAGTGATGGGAACTGTAGTCCAACTTGTCTGGAAAAGGCTGATTTAAGCATATAACAGATTGTTGCAGTGCTTTAAAGACCATTTAATTCTGGTGGCAAACGCTTTCGTGGAACGGCGTGTACCACTCATTAAATTCCTGGAAGCAGTTCACTGAGGCACAAACCGTATGTACATATGGAGGAGGAGGAGGAGGAAAGTTAAAAATGCCGTTCAGTTTGGGCAGTGCCTCTGCCACAATAACTCCCTAGTCCTCAAGGTGACAACTGATTGTGTGTCAGCTTTGCTATAACAGGTGAGCACATCTGGAAACAGAATTGGGTTTTGCAAAGGCATGAATGGTATAATGAAATATGGAATATGGTAATTAATGACAAACTGATGACAGAAATAAAACTTTAAAAAGGGTTAATGAAAGCAATATAATGAAATTTGTGAAGATTTTGTAAAAGCAGTATTGCTAGAAGGCAACAGTTGTAAACCCAATCAAGATTATATAACTTTCTGGAGGGGATATGGGTATAATTGAAGTATATTATATATTATATGTATACGATGGTGGTTTTGGTTTCTGGGGTGGTGGGGGCACTCCTTCATTTATTCTTTTTTTAATTATTGTGTTCTTGTTGTGTTATATTATTATTGTTGTAATTGTATTTATGTTTTTTTTTCTGTCAAAATAAGGGGATAAAAAAAAGGAAAAAAAGAGGGGGAAACAGGTGAGCACATCTGTCCACACCCCAGTATTTCAGTTCTTTCTCTCTCCCTTTTTTTTCTCTCTTTTAGCACTGGAGATCCCAGGACAGTGAGGAATACGAAGCCGAAGGTAAGAAGGGAGGGGACTCTCTGGTTCTTTTTAAAAGGTGTGGAACAGCAGCCGGGAGAGTTCTTTTCGCACAAACAGGGAGAAAAGCATCCTCAGGTCCAGCTTTGGGAAGAACCTGGAAAAACACGTGGAAAGTTCATGCAGCTTATCCAGTAAAATAGGACCAGGCCGGGCCCTGGACAACTCCGTTATAGGAACTGTAGGGTCCAATCTGTGCTCAATCTGAGCGACTTCACCCGCAAAGCGCTGTGCTAATTTGTCACAGTGGTCTTCTTTGGGCTTCTTTGGGGCCAATGCATAAAAGGCCGCGGGGCGCTTGGAGCAGCTTCCCTGGGCAGCACAGAAGATGTGACGCTAGCGGAGGAGAAGGTTCTCTTCCCGACCCTCACTGCCACGGAGCGGGCGCAATATTATTTATTTATTTATTTAGAGTTTTTGTATGCCGTCCCATCGCTTATAGCCTCAGGACGGCTCACATAAATAAATAAAAATGACACAAAATACAATTAAAATCCAGAAACACCCTGGCTGCACAATTAAAACCTATAGATATTAAAATATTTTTTTAAATAAAAAGGTCTTAGCCTGGCGCCGAAAAATAAATAACGACGGCGCCAGGCAGACCTCTCTGGGGAGCTCATTCCATAGGTGGGGCGCCACCACAGAGAAGGCCCTCCTCCGGGTACTTTGCCTCCTGATGTCTCTCCTGGAGGAGGGCCTCTGCTGCCGATCTCAAGGGGCGGGAGGGCAAATATGGAAGTAGGCGTTCCTTTAGGTATCCAGGTCCCAAGTCGTTAAGGGATTTATAGGTGATAACCAGCACCTTGAATTGAGCCCTGACTTCGATGGGGAGCCAGTGGAGCTGGTAGAGGACTGGGGTTATGTGAGAGTAACGCCCAGTCCCCATCAGCAACCTGGCAGCTCTGTTTTGCACCATCTGAAGTATCTGGACCGTCTTCAAGGGCAGCCCCACGTAGAGCTCATTACAGTAGTCCAACCGGGAAGTCACCAATGCACGCGTCACTGTCGCCAGGCAGTCGTCCTCCAGTGAACTCCTGCCCATGTTCGGTCAGCTGCAGCCCGGCTTTACTCCACCAGTGCTCCAACCATCTTCCCAGTTGCTCCTTGCCCACAATTCCACTGTGGATCATATGCCAGGTGGGCTCTACCCATGGGGAAGGGCTTCGGTGCAATCGTGTCCATTCCCGGGCTGCCCCCGAATTCTGTGAGGTGAGGTGGGCTTCAACAGGAGCACCAGCCATCTCACCCGGTCTAGAGATGGATCAGGATTCCAGGCGCAGAACTATGATTCCTGCCCGATTGGTCTCAGCTCAGGCAAGAGGGCGCAGAATTGGTAGAAGCCGACGGTCAGGGTGGGGGGTGTCTGTGGGGCAGCGGCAGCCGTTGTAGGCAGGATGCCCTGGTTTTGTCATGCTGAGCTCACTGCTTTCCCCAGGCCAGCTGAGGTTCTGGAACCCCGATGACTTGAACGCAGCCCAGGCCAACTCCCCGACGCGGGACTGGATAGAGGGGAAGCTGCGCGAGGTGTGCGAGAGCCTCGGCATCTCCCGGGACGGCCACCTGAGCAGGAAGAAGCTGGTCTCCGTTTGCGAGCAGTATGGGCTGCGGAATATCAACACCCAGGTACCCAACCCCCTGCGAAAGGAGGACGAGGCTGCACTAGTGCACTGATTTATAGGCTTGGATGCATGTTAGAAATCAGTATTTCAACAGAAATATGGTGCCGACTTTTCCAAACAGGAATGGGTGAGGACGCAGGGGGCACCCGGGCTACAAGTGGAAACATAGAACATAGAACCAGAGAAACAGAGTGAGTCAGAAAGGGTCTCTCAGGCCATCTAGTCTGACCCCCAGCTCCAGCCAGCTCAACTCATGACATGCCTATGATGTTGTTTAGTCGCAGTCGTGCCCGACCCATCACAACCCCATGGACAACATTCCTCTAGGCTCTCCTGTCCTCCACCATCCCTTGGACGCCACCCAAACCCACATCCACCTCTCTAGTGACCCCATCCAGCCCCCCCATCCTCTGCCGCCCCCTCCTTCTTTTGCCATCTATTGTTCCCAGCACCAGGCTCTTCTCCAGGGAGTCCTTCCTTCTCATTAGGTGGCCAGAGTATTTGAGCTTCATCTTCAATATCAGTGCAGGCCAATCCCATGCCAAACTCAGATGTAAGTGCCACAAACTCAGTGGAGGCTACTAAGAAACCAAGAACTTCCTTGGCGGAAGACTTGGGATAGAAATGCTTGGTATAAGTTGTTGTTGTTGTTAGTTACGAAGTCGTGTCTGACCCATCGCAATCCCATGGACAACACTCCTCCAGGCCTTCCTGTCCTCCACCTTCCCCCAGAGTCCACCCAGGCTCATACCAACTGCCCCAGTGACCCCATCCAGCTTCCTCATCCTCTGCCCTCCCCTCCTTCTTTTGCCTTCGGTTCTTCCCAGCATCAGGCTTTTCTCCAGGGAGTCCTTCCTTCTCATCAGGTGGCCAAAGTATTTGAGTTTCACCTTCAGCATCTGGCCTTCTAAAGAGCAGTCAGGGTTGAGCTCCTCTAGGACTGACCGGTTTGATCGCCTTGGGGTCCAAGGGACTCGCAGGAGTCTCCTCCAGCACCACAATTGAAGGCCTCAACCCTTTGGCGCTCAGCCTTCCTCATGGTCCAACTCTCACAGCCATACATTGCGGCTGGGAAAACCCCACGGGCAGCATCACAAGGCCTACCATTTGCATGCCCCAAAAATCCAGGAATAGAGTCAGGTGGGACCTGGAAGGTCATTTCTTCATTATATTTGTATGCCACCTTTCTCCCCTTGTGGAACTCAGGGTGGCTCCAAGCAGTTCCCAGGTGGTCTCCCCTCCAAGCCCAGGCCAGCCTCAGACCTGCTTAGCTTCAAAGTGGGGATGCCTTATGCACCTTCAGACCGCACTCTGGTCAGGTGGCATGTGTGGAATTTCCTATGGGCCATGCATGTCCCCCGGCAGTGGCCGTGTCACGCGGGCCACATGCTGTGAATAGCCAGGGGGCCTTCCTGTGCAGACCCCCCACCACTAATGGGGGCCGTGGCTTTTCCTACGCGTGAGCAAGTGGGAGGACCGACTCACTGCACAGCCCTTTGCCCAAATCCCACCAAAGTGCGTCTTCTGTACTGCCCTGCAGCTTCCTAGCCGGACGCTGCCCCCTCCCCAGCTGGGAAGACTTAGGCATCTCCAGCCAAAGGCAGGTCCCAGATAAGAGCATCTTCCTGCTAAGTTGGGCGAAAGGTGGGAGGAGACCGACAGGTGCGATTCAGCACATGCTGCAGCTACAAAGACCTTCCTGCTTTCCCTTATCCAACTCAGACAACCATTGGAAGTGCAGTTAACACTCCCTAGCCTTCTCCCAAAGTCAAGGAAGAAGCCTCTGCCCATGTAAAGAGTTGGCTCCGACCTGGAAGCTCCTCCCTGCCCCCCCCCCTTCAGTAAAGCTTGTGACTCCACCATCCAGGGGTTCTTTTCCTGGGGTGTCCATGGGGAGCAAGCCACGCCCTGCTGCATAATTCGGATGAGGTGACTCATTGCACACAGTTTAGCCATGATCCACACTCAAGCTCTGTTGTGGTGGTGGTGGTTGTCAGTCACGAAGTCGCGTCCGGCCCATCGCGGCCCCGTGGACAACACTCCTCCAGGCCTTCCTTTCCCCCACCGTTCCCCGAGTCCCCCCAAGCCCACCTCCACCGCCCCAGTGACCCCACCCAGCCCCCTCATCCGCTGCCGCCCCCCCTCCTTTTGCCGTCTATCGCATGTGGGCTGTTCTGCTGTCTGGTCCAGGTCATTCCCCTTCCCAGCTCTTAGGGTCAGGAGGGTCAGAGAAGGAACGGTGAATCGGGGCCGGAGGCTGGTTCCCCTCAGTGCAGAACGTGCATTCTTTGTTCCCCACGACGCACAAGGAGCCCGGCTTTTGTTCCGTGCCTTTGCCCCTCTCCAGGGACCGCGCTTTTCTCTTCCTCAGGTGCTGGAGGACATCTTCCAGAACCTCGAGCCCAGCAACAGCACAATGAGCATCGAAGACTTTTTCTATGGCTTGTTCAAAATCGGGAAGCCTCTCCCGCCGTCCGCCTCCACGCCGTACAGACAACTCAAGCGGCACCTCTCCATGCAGGTGGGCGCCCGGGGACCACTTCCCCCACGTGGCTAACTAAGGGCCTGGCCCGATCTCGCTTAGGTGGACAGAAGCCCAGCAACAGAATGCTGGGACTTGGAATCCCTTTCTGCTATGCTTGCCTAGACCGGGCCCTAAAAGGCGCCATCAGATCAGCTCTGGGCCAGATTCTTCCCCGATGCAGTATGCGCTCTGAGAAGAGCTTCTGTGATAGAGCTGAAATTTTAAAAGATCTTTGAAAGAATTTGAAATAGCTGCTTGTTTTACGATTAATAATAGGTTGTAATGCTACGTTTTAAAATGGTCTTTCTCCACTGGATTTATATCCCACTCCATTAGCCAAAAAGGCTCTCTTTATATCATTGCTGTTGGTTTTAAAACTTATCAAACATTTTCCCTGGATTTGATCATGGGTTCTTTTATATTATATCACCTCGTTCTCACTGAGATGGAAACCTAATGCTGAACAACTTCAAAATGGGGCTCAGCCGTTCCAAGCAGTTCCTTCCATTTAGAAATCCAGCAGTTCAGGGGAAGGAGCCCAGATCTGACCTTCATCCTGCGTGGAGTTTGGAGGCTGGTTAATGACTCAGCCCCCCCTCTGTCCCCCCCCCCCATGCTCTTCCAGGCCTTTGATGAAAGTGGGAGGCGTACCACAACACCATCCGCAATGACCAGCACCATTGGCTTCCGGGTGTTCTCCAGCCTGGATGATGGGTTGGGTTATGCTGAGGTGGAACAGATCCTCGATGCCTGGCACGAAGAAGGCATAGAAAACAGCCATGAGATCCTGAAGGTAATCGGTTCTCTCGCCACCCACTGGCGTGTGATTCCAGGGCAGATCGACAGGTGCTGTATGGAATCGGCCCCTTTTGGCTTGCCCGCCTTGATCTCTGGGGGGAATTTCTCTTCCCTTATTCCATTTCCATACCTCCCACTATCCAGAGCTCTCTGGAAGGTGCACAGCAATGCCATAAAGTACAATTATCGCAAAAGCAAAGCATTGGAATACATTTTAAATAGCTCAATCAATCAGTTCTTTATTCGGTCATTGACCAGCCAATAAATAAAACACAAAATTGCAATTAGTTAAAAATAAGAAAAATACAGTACTAATAAAATTAGGACAATTAATGAATATCTAAATAGAGAAATATGCAGTAAAACTGACCTGGGAGAGGAAAAATCAAATCACCAGGGCAGGGTAGCCGCCTGGGCTGAAGGCATCTTTAAAACCTTCAGCATAAAGGACCGTCTTGTCTTGGCACTAAAAAGATGAGCGATTTGGCACCAGCCGGACCTGCGGGTGCAAGAACTCTCCACTAGAACTTCCATCTTCTCCCGGAACGACTGTCTTCAGCGTTTGTTAGTGGAGATACTGGCACAGTTAAAACATACAGTTGGCATGTCCTTGTGAGGGGTGGCCCCCTCTAGCCCGGGCTTTGGCCTCTTCTAGCTGGCAGTGTCTGCAGGACCACCCGTCGGGCACGGAAAGGCGATGCGGAGGCCAGCGAGGCCAGCGATGGGCAGCAGGTCACCTTTAATCACCTGTGGGAGTGTGGGGGGGGGCTAGAATCTGACCTGTAGAAACTATGGCACCCATCGTGCGTCCTCCTGCCAATCCAGCCACATGCTCAACAGTGGTCTGCCCCAGTACAGAGCGGAACTCTGTAGGGATCGCTGCCGTACATCAGTGGAACAGCGGACCGGACCGACACCGCCCGGGAGCCACACTGTGTGATGGCACTCACAACTTTTTATTTATTTATGTGTAGCTTTTATGAGCCATCCCTGTACGAGCATCTCAGGACGGTTTGCAACAAACAAGAAGTAAAATGGAAATTAAAATAGCACTGCATGCAGTATATCGCGCATTAAAACCAATTAAGCATTCAAATAACGGGAGGATTAAAAGGTTCCTGGCTCTCTGTGGCTGCTGGCCTTGCTGGCCAGGGGCTCCCTCCTTCCCCAGAGGCGGCCTGCCTGCAACCCCCGCTGCTGAGGCGCTGGGCAGGCAGAGGGCCCGTGCCCATCCTGCTGGAGGGATCCCGTGGCAGCTGGCTGGCCCCCGTGTGCTGGACTAGCCGGACCCGGCATCGGATCCAGCAGGGCTGTTGTCGCGGCCTTACGTGCATCCAAGCCTGGCAGTCTTAGGTCTGCCGGGAGCAGCAGCTGCTTCTGATCTGCTGTCGTGCCGACTTTGCCCTTGGTGGGGGAGGCGGGAACAGGTGGGAACAAAGCCTTGAGCGACTCAGGAGGACAGTATGGGTGGGAGGGGCTGGGTGAGGGGGCAGCGCTTCCACGTTTTGGGGATCCATTTGGAAGAGGGTTCTCATCCTCCAGTCCTTTTCTGGAGATGGGCTGAGCGTGGGCACCAGCTCCTCAATTCTAGCTTGCTTCAGAAGGTCCAGGTGGTACTTGGTTTCCAAGTACGGCTTTTGATTTGTGGAGTGCATCTTAGGTGGTTCCCCAAGATGGTTAGTTTCAAGACCATAATGCCCTGTGCTGCTTTCATCCCTCCAGTTGGACTGGAACAATACAACATTCTATTTTGATTATTTTTCCTTTTTTATTACTATTTTCTTAACATTCAGTGTTGATTATCATGTCCTGAAAGTCCAGAAATTGGTCAGAAAACCCGGCTTCTAACAGACTGACAATTTCTGCCACTTGTTCTCTGGCAGGACTTAGACTTCAGCCTGGATGGGAAAATCAACCTAGCAGACCTCACCCTTGCTCTGGAGAATGAGCTGCTCGTGGCAAAGAACAGAATATATCAGGCAGCGCTGGCCAGCTTCAAAGCAGAGATCCGCCACTTGATGTAAGCGTGTTTCGGTTTTTTAAATATGCCCCGATTATCTGGCATCATCAGCTGCTGAGCTGGCGGTGTCTTTACATGGCAGCCCACTCCGCCCCCATGTGCCTGAGCTCTCTGAATGGGCCGCAGCATCTAAACCAGTCCCGGAGAAGACACACACAGGGGCATTGTGGTGTAATGGCCGCAATGATTGGTAAAATCGGATCACAGTGATTAAAGCATCCAGGAATAATAATAATTATTATTATTATTATTATTATTATTATTATTATTGTTATTGTTGTTATTATTATTAGAACATTTCTATGCCGCCCCTTGCGGAGCAGTCGAAGTCTTCTTGGATGCAAGATGGGCTAAAATGCACCGGCGTCTGCGCACAGGCCTGGCTGGAGGGATCCAGGCCAGCGGCTGCCTCCCGTCAGTGCCGGGAAGCCCAGCGTGTCTGTCCGGTGCCCGAGATCTGTTTCCTTTCATTCAGGGAACGAGTCGACCAGGTTGTCAGGGAAAAGGAGAAGTTGCGCTTGGACCTGGAGAAGGCAGAGAAGCTGACGTCGCGCATGGCCTCCGAAGTGGATGACCACCATGCTGCCATCGAACGCCAGAATGAG
Source organism: Varanus komodoensis (assembly GCF_004798865.1). Taxonomy (NCBI): domain Eukaryota; kingdom Metazoa; phylum Chordata; class Lepidosauria; order Squamata; family Varanidae; genus Varanus; species Varanus komodoensis. The sequence goes on from NW_025335761.1 coordinate 64,970,680, forward strand.
TACAACCTCAGGTAGACTGCACCTGGCTTAGGCTTCTCCATTCGTAGCATTGCAGTCCGTCAAGGGAGCAAAGCGACTAGCAGGGCGTGTTGGAGACCAGAAGTGGCAAGGTTGGGCATATGCCCCAGAGGACTGTGGGTGTCGGGGGCAATCCAGCCCTCCTTTTCTCCCTATTAGTGGGGAGGGGTCCTAAGGCGGGGTGGGGCTCTTGCAGCAACCACACTGGTGGCCCTGCCGCATCACCTACGTGTGGCCTGCCAAATGTCGGGGGGGCAGGGGAGAACCAGCATGGCATTCCGCACACCTTTGCCAAATTCCAGCTTCTTCGGGCTTTCTTCATCTGTGCTGCAGTTTCTGCATGAGCCCAGTTCATGTTAAGTTCAGTTAAATCAGTTCAGTTAAATCAGCCTGCCTTGTGCCCCGCAACTACAACTCCCAGCATCCCCAGCCTGCTCTGATGCTGCACCGCAGCACACTGAATCTGGAGGGCACCCCACTTGGGAGAGGCTGTCTTCAACGGCGTCCTTGTTTTCGCACATTCGGAAATTCCGCTTTTGCCATTTTCCAACGTGGCAGAAAGTCATGGGACGTTGATTTTAAGACTTCCGTGGCCAGATGCATGGGTGATCGCACAGATTCGTGGGAAGACAACCCCTGGAGGTGCCCGGCTTCGCCACCCCACTGCATCTTTAGAACTGACCTCCTCTCTCCTGGACCAACACGGGGCTGTGGTCCAGCACGCCTGGAGGTTACCAAGGTTGGACCAGCAGTCAGCTTCTTGGTGTCCTCAAAATATTTTGCAATGCAGTTCCCATCGTCCCTTGCCTTTGGCCATGCTGGCTGAAGAGGATGGGAGTTGGAGTCTGAAACAGCCAAGTTAGTTAGTTAGTTAGCTTAAGACTTTTCAAGACTGTCATTTTCCGAAATCTCGGGACGGTTTAACAATACAATAATCTGAAATAAAACACAGCATCCTAAAAATTCTAACTGACAATAAAACCCCAATTAAAGCAATCAGATCTTAAAACATGGGGAAAATAAAAAGAATAAAGTGATGGTGCCAGGTGAACCTCTCTGGGGAGTGAATTCCACAATTGGGGTGCCACCGCAGAGAAGGCCCTTCTCCGGGTAGTCACCCTCCTAATCCCCTTCAGGGAGGGCACCTGGAGAAGGGCCTCTGCCCCAGATCTTAAGGGGCAGGCTGGGACGCACGGAAGGAGACGCTCCTTCAGGTAACCAGGCCCTAAGCCGTTCAGGGCTTTATAGGTCTTCACCAGCACCTTAAATTGGGTCTGGGCTTCAACTGGTGGCCAGTGAAGGTGGAAAAGGACCGGCTATGTGTTCATACCTGCTGGTCCCCATTAACAACCTGGCAGCTCTATTCTGGACCAGTTGAAGTATCCGGACCGTCTTCAAGGGCAGCCTCACGTAGAGCGTGTTACAGAAGTCTGTAAATTGCCTATGAGAGCTGCTGGTTCAAACATGGTGGCTTCCCTCCCTTCTTTCCACATCACATTCATTGCATCTGAGAGATTGCATTGCTTGGGTCCTGGAGCAGAAAAGGAATTGTCATTTTATTGAGCCATTCAGCCACTGAGATGTCAGTGCGGCCAGGAACCTTTTGGCTATGGATTCCCAGAGGAACCGAAACGGTTTCCCCTTCCTCTCTGCCCACAGCAAGCTGGATGAGGACTACAAGGAGCGGGTTGCGGCTCTCAGAAATGAGCTCCGAAAAGACCGCGAGCAACTCCAGCTGCAGGCCGGCAAGCAGCGGGCCGAGCTGGAGCAGGAGATGGAGAAGCTGCGAACGGAAGAGAACTACCTCCGTGACCGCTTGGCCCTGACCCTGAAGGTAACGGCAGGAGCCACGCGGGCGGATTGCCGGCCATGGACGCCTTGCCCAGCCATTTCCGCGGCCGGCCGGCCCTCCCTGTCCGGATGGCATCGCTTGACTTTTCCCTGTTAGTTTTAGCAAGGGGATCCTGTTTGTGTGTGCGCGTGCGTGCGTGCGTGCGTGCGTGCGTGGAAGTGTGCAGATGTGCAGCTCCCTGATCCAGCCCTGAGAGTGAAAAAAATTTGGGCACCCCAGCTTCAAGGTAGCATTCATTCATTTATTTATTTATTTAAGCATTTATATGCCGCCCCAATCGCCGAAGCCTCGGGGCGGCTCACAACATGAAGAAAAATACAATAGTAACAATATAAAAATAACAATATAAAATAAATAACAATATAAAAGAAGCATGAATGTGAGCTTCGTGTCTACATGCTGCTTTCTCTCCTTTGGCTAAATATTTCTTTATTTACATGTATTTATAGGCTGCCTATAATTGTCGAGGCCTTCCTGGGTGGCTTACAGTACATAAAACATATTAACAGAGTAAAACACATTAAACCCAATTAAAACATAACAAATTAAACATCTATAAAAGCAGTTAAAAAGGGCCACAGCATGCAGGCTAAATGTTAAAAAAATCCTAAAAAGATATATCATCTTCATACAGCAGCTGTTTTCCAACAGGGAGTCCAAGATGGCTTATCTTAACTCCCTCCTTTCCACCTGGTCCTCCCAAGGACCCTGTGAGGTGGGCTAGGCTGAGACTGAGCCAGTTGCTTCCAAGTTTTAATTGTAATTGTTTTATTCATTTATTCCTGTGAGCTGTCCCGAGGCTATGTAGCAAGGGGACGGCATATAAAAACTTCAAATAAATAAATAAATAAATTCGGCCTCAGGCCAGCCCCTGAGCATCACAGCTGAGTGGGGACTTCATCTTCATTCCCCGTGTCCGGCTCACACTCTAACCACTGTGCCACACTGTTTCTGCCCTGCCTCTGCGCTCGTCTGTAGACCTTCCCTGCCCATCTTCACATTTCAGTTAAGTCTGAGACATTGAATAGGGTTTTCAAAGGAAAAATACTCAAGCGGGAATTTATTCTTCAAAATGGGCCACAAAGCCTGGAGCCGTCGCTTACACTGGCAAGGTGTAATATTTTTATTGTATAATTTATATTTGTATATTTTGTTCTTGTTGTGAGCCGCCCCGAGGCTTTGTTGCGATGGGGGCGGCATAAAAATGTTTTAAATAAATAAATAAACAAACGTAAGGAACGGCTCCATTTTGGCCACCGTGTACCAGTGAGTGCTGGACTGGTCTGGCATGATGCTTCTGCGACCCCCCACCCCAAATTCCGCACCTTTTGCACCCCAGTTCTCATGGCCGCTCCAGTTCACCCTTCTTGCTTCCCCACTTCTATCCCGCTCCTCTTGAGTTCTCACATTTCCTTCCCACCCTGGGTGTACTGGGCGTATTTGCTTTTTGAGAGGGGGCTTTGATGTTTGAGACTCGCCGGCTTCGTTTTAGGAAAACAGTCGCTTGGAAAAAGAGCTCCTGGAGACCGGAGAGAAGCTGGTGAAATACGAGAGCACAGTGAGCAAGCTGCAAAAGTACTGGGAAAACGTCCTTGCAGAGAAGGTGAGTCGCTTTTCCTTCTTGTGGGACCGTCAGTGGCCGATTAGGGCCTTCACCGAGGAAAGCTGATTTAATGAGCGGGCGATATGCCAAGAGAAAGACAAAGGGTGCAGTTTTATGCATGGTGAGACTTAGCTATCTTACAGCTCCCAGTCCTTTCAATGCCAGGAAATGATCTTCTTTTTAATTTTTAGGAGGATATTAGGATATTAGGAGGGTGAGTACCTGGAGGAGGGCTTTCTTTGCGGTAGCGCCCCACTTACGGAATGCGCTCCCCAGAGAGGTCCACCTGGCGCTGTCATTATTTTTTTTTCGGTGCCAGGCCAAGACCTTTTTATTTAAACAATATTTTAATAACTGTTAATATTATTTATTGGTTTTAATTTTTACAGCCAGGGTGAATCTGGATTTTAATATGTATTCTTTATATGCTTGTTTATTTATTGTGTTGGAAGCCGTCCCGAGGCTCATGCGAATGGGACGGCATACAAAAACTCCAAATAAATAAATAAATAAATAATTTTCCCTTGGCTTTTTGATTTCTCTGTGGCTCTAAAAATCTGCTTTTGCTTCTACCTGTTATTCAAGGGCCCCGTGATTTGGATCTTAATTTGGCGTTTGGCATCACAATTTATTTCCTCCTCCTCTTTACTTTCATCATCATCTAGATGATGGTTTTTACTCCAGCCCTCCTGGTTGGACTAGCATGCCCATCATTCCACAAATTGCCATGTAGCTGAACACATCCGGTTTGGGGAAGGTTGTTTTAGTCTGCCAACCACTCTAGGTCCGATCCTATGTAAGTTTAGGCAGGAAAACAACTTACGAAGCGCATTTCACGTTGTAGGTCTTTTTCCTGTCTTAATTTGCATGGGGTTCTTTGCAATCATGTTGCTAAGCTGAAGCATCTTCTACCAGGTCCAAATGAACCGGGCAGGCTGGGCAACAGCAGGGAACCCGCTCTGCAGTTTTAAAGACTCCGCTTCAACTTTTAGTATTTTTAGTGAAAATGTTTTGAGCAGGTGGGCATGAACAGATTCTCTCATAGCAGAGGCAGTGGAGACTTCCTGCCAGCCAGAGTTGGCATGCTTGGCTTGGCTTGGCTTGGCTTGGCTTGGCTTGGCTTGGCCTGGCCTGGCTTGGCTTGTTAAAAGCCAGGAGGCGCCACTGATTGGCTGCCCCAGAGCTCCCTGCGCCAGAGTCCAGCAAAAGACGTTAGACTTTGCGCCCCGAGCCGGCTGGAACTGCTCACATCAGCGAGGCAGAAACTATCTAGCTGGCTTGGCTGTTCATGCGGAGCCGACAGGTGAGCGTGTGTCTCTGGCCACAGTTCGGGGACCTCGATCCTGGCAGCGCGGAGTTCTTCCTGCAGGAGGAGCGGCTGATGCAGATGAAGAACAAGCACGAGGCGCAGTGCAGGGTGAGCGCGCTGCGAAGGGGCGCAGGTCGGGTGCCGGGTGCCGTGGGCTGGTCTGCCCCGGCTGCGAACGGGGTGGTGCCTCCAGCCCCAGCTTTCTTTTCTAAGAGAGCTGCTGTGGCGCAGTGGCAAAGCGAGGGCATCGGCGAGGCCCCGATTCGCGTCTCCCTGCGGCCACGAACTGGCCAGATGCCACTGGCCAAGCCACAGTTTGCTTAGCTTAACTTCACCACCACCCCGGGGCAATGGCCCTGTCCTACCTCGCAAGGCTGTTGCACGAAGCGCCACACACTGCCGTAGAAAGGCGAAGGCTCTGCTCTTAAAGCACCTTGTTTGCCTCTCCTCCTCGGTGTTGAAGAGGACTGGGGCCAGCTGCCCCCCGCCCGGCCACCCCCAAAAGATGGCTGCCCCGGCCAACTGTGGCGGGGGGGCTGCCCCATTGCTGGGCTGGGCTGCCAGCGCCCCTCTTGTCGCCCAGGAGCTGCAAGATCAGATCGATGAGCTGCAGTCTCAGCTGGAGTCGTTCCAGGCACAAGGCAGAGCTGGCCGCTCTCCGCTGAAAAACTCACTCTTTGAGGAGCTGGGCCATGGCGCAGCGGAGTGCGATCAAGGTAACTTGGGCCGGCATGCAGAACAGCATGGGGGGGGGGCGGGGGTCCCCAGCAGCCTTCCGCAGGCTAGGTGGCAGGGGGTGCAGCCACGGACAATACCTGCCCGCCCGAGCCCTCCTCGGGGCCCTCTCCAGGTGGCGAGCCCGCATTCCCGTGGTTCTCTCCCACCCGAGTGCAATTCCTTCAAGGCCAGACCCCCCCCAGAGGGACCGACGGTCCTGCCCCCCAGCTTTAAGCCTTCGGGGCCGTTGAAGCGGCTACTGCAGGAGGCCAGCCTGCCGGGAGGCAGCAGAGGCCTTCTGCACACCTCCTCGCCGACCGGGCAGAGAGGAGTTCTTGCGAAAGAGAGTGTCGCGGCGCTGCCCCTGCCTGGGGCCCGCCAGATGGTCTGGCCTGCTGCTCCCGTCCGCTGTGCCCAAGGTGGCCCCTCACTGACGGATCCTGGCAACCGTCGTTCCAAATCCCTGGATACGATTCAGGAGAAATCAGGGCAGCGTAAGCAAAAGCAGGTTCAAAGCATGACGCCATAGCTGCCAGCCAAGCTTCCAGCAGCCTCTGCCCATCTGTTTTTGTCTGTTTGGTCGTGAATTAGTGCCCGACCCATCGCGACCCCATAGACCACACTCCCCCAGGCCTTCCTGTCCTCCACCGTCCCCCGGAGTCCACTTAAGCTCACACCGACTGCCTCAGTGACTCCATCCAGCCACCTCATCCTCTGCCGTCCCCTTCGTCTTTTGCCATCTATTGTTCCCAGCATTTGGCTCTTCTCCAGGGAGTCCTTCCTTCTCATTAGGTGGCCAAAGTATTTGAGTTTCATCTTCAAGATCTGGCCTTCTAAAGAGCAGTCAGGGTTGATCTCCTCTAGGACTGACCGGTTTAATCGCCTCGTGGTCCAAGGGACTCGCAGGAGTCTCCTCCAGCACCCCAGTTCAAAGGCCCCAATCCATCGGCGCTCAGCCTCCCTTATGGTCCAGCTCTCACAGCCACATGTTGCAGAGCTGATTTGCAGCTTGCTGCTGTAAACATTCCAGGGTTTCAACATGTCTTCCTCTTGGCCCTCATCGGTTAGTTTCCCCACAGACCCCTGGACAAGAGCCCCAAAGACGCATGTTTCTCTGCCAACTTGCCTTTTTAGAACCGGCTTCTGAGGATTGCAACCCGCTGAACATGAGCATTGAGGCCGAAATGGCCATTGAGCACATGAAGGAGCAGCACCACCACGACCTGCGCAACTTGCGACAGGGCCTGGAAGAGACGGTAAGAGGCCTGCGCATCGCTCGGCACCCGCAGCCTGCGGGCCTGCAGATGTGTTGCGCTACAACTCTCCGCATTCCCGGGGAATTGCAGTCCGGCACATCTGGAAGACAGACCCGCTTCCTCACTTGGCTGGGACATGCCTTTCCTTGCCCCTGCAACTCGCGTAGGGATGCCGTTCAGGTGGGGGAAGCGCCCACCTACGTTGACGCAGGAGGGGGCAACAGAAAGATCAGAGTCTTCCCGGAAAACGGGGTCTTGCCAAAATGTTTTAAAAATCACAACTGGAAGCTCTCCCAGGAGGGGCGGAAGAAGAGGAAGAGAAGGAGGAGAGTGGCGATGAAGCCCGCCCTGCTGCTCCGCAGCCTTTCCCAGCCGGCCTCCTCCCAGGTGCGTGGGGCTCTCCTGACTGCTGGGCACGCGAGCCGGAGGTGATGGCGGCTGCGGACTGGCGTGTGTTGGGCACCAGGCTGGCACTGAGTGTGTGCAGAATGGTGGGGATGGTTTGAAAGGACTGTGGCGGGAGGCTGGCTGTTCCCGCCCCGGCAATCGGCGAGCCCAGGAGTAGATCTCGGCTGCAGCTGCCCCGGCACTTTTGGAGCAGTGGAACCGCATCGGGGCGCTCACCCTGCGTGCGCCATACTCTGCGTGGAAGAGGGAAGCTGCGCCACTGGGCCGCGCGTCCCTTGGCGTTCTGGAAGACACTTTGCAGCAGAAAGCAGGCCTGCATCGGGGGCACGTCCCGTGGGGCACCGCCGGTCTGTGGCCATTCCCTGGCTGTGGGGCATTCTTCCTGTGGGAGGGACTCGGGGTTCCCTACGGGTTCCCTTCTTTCTCCCTTTCTCTTCATGCTGGTGAGATTCCCTGATGCTCAGGATTAGGAGCATCGTGTGAGAAAGCGCACAAATAGGAGCGCTTTCTCACACCATGCGCAACTGGACTGTGGGATTCACTCCCCGAGGCAGCGCTGGGGGCTTGAATTACATACGACTCCGGTGCGCCCGCAGCTGGAGTGTTGCGTTCAGTTCTGGGCCCCGCGTCACAGGAGGGATGTAGCAAGGGAAGGAGCTGGGCCTTTTCAGCCTGGAGAGGAGCAGACTCCGAGGGGACCTGTTAGCAGCGCACGGGTATGCGAGGGGGCGCCATGCACAGGCGGGTCAGGACCCGTTTTCCCCTGCGGTGGAGGGCAGGACACGTTCCAATGGAGCCAAGCTCAGGGAACCAAGGTTCAATTTGGATGCCAGGAAGCACTTCCTGACAGTCAGGACCCCGAGGGTGTGGAATGGGCTTCCTCAGGAGGCAGCTGAGGCCCCATCGGTGTGGGTGTTCAAGGATAGGCTGGACATGCACATGGTGGGCTTGTCGTGAGCGGAGCTGGCTGGAGCCGGGGGTCAGACTAGATGGCCCGGGAGACCCCTTCTGACTCGCCCTGTTTCTGTGTTTCCAAATGGAGGAGGAGGAGGAGGTCAGTGGCTCCTCGTAGCCTTGCTGGCCGGGCGCTGTCCACATCACGCGAGGCAGCCTGCCTCCACACGCTCGTTGCTGGAGACCTTGGGCAGGCGGAGGCCTTGCACCCATCCTGCTGGAGGGGTCCTGTGAACAGCTGTTTTGCCACTGCGTGAGCAGCGCGCTGGGCGGATGGGCCTTGGGTCTGATCCGGCAGGGCTCTTCTAATGTCCTTAGGGGCACGTCAGCCCTGAGGTGGGCAGGTCCTCCGGAGGTGTCCTCCACACCACCCAGTCTTGGTTCTGGTCCGGTCCTTTGCCCACCCCATCACCCTGCCTGTAATGGTTTGCAAGCCGTTGAATCCCTGACTTCCCCGTCTCTCCTTGCTGTGCCCAAGTCTCCGGCACGATTAGAACAGCCCTTTGCATCCCTGGCGAGGTGCTGGATTTCAGCTCCATCATGCACGGCCAGCTTGGCTGGAGTTGCAGCCCAAGCACCAGAGGCCTCCAAGTCCTTCTGGAAGGCAGTCCTCTGAAAGGCCTCCTGCTGGTGCTTTTCTCCCCCTGCCTAGATTTGCCACTACGAGAAGCAGCTCGAGGAGGCCAAGGCCCGCGGCGAGGAGGAGCAGGAGGCCCTCCGGCGGCAGCACAGCCAGGAGAGGCGAGCCCTGGAGCAGCAGGCGGAGCAGCTGCAGGCCCGGGTGTCCGAGCTGGAGGGCGAGCTGGCGGGGCTCCGGCGGGAGGCTGCCCCCCGCGAGAGCGTGGAGGAGAGCCGCCTGCAGGCGTGTCTGCGGGAGAAGGCCAGCCTGATGGAGCAGCTGCAGCTGCAGCACGAGGGGGCGCTCCGGGCCAGGCTGGAGGAGGCGCAGGAGGCCTTTCGGCGCGAGCGCGAGGAGCTGGTGCGGGCCCGGGCGTGGGCGGAGGAGCAGATGCGGGCCCTGGCGCGGACCGCCCGGGAGGAGAAGGCCGAGCTGGAGGACGGCTTCCAGCGGCAGCTGCAGAGGCTGGTGGAGGAGCACGCCCTGGAGAAGGACCGGCTGCAGCAGGACCAGCTGGGCCAACACCTGCAGGAGCTCCAGCAGCAAAGGTGCGGACTGGCGCCGCCTGCCGGGCTTTCCGCCTCCCACAGGGACCTTCAGGCTCGCCCGGCTGGCGGGAGCAGGCTCCCCCGCATCCGTCGGTGCTCCCCGAGATCTTTGCAGGGGCGGATCCCAGTGGTTGGGGGGGATAAATTCCGGGCTTCGGCCCCACATTTCCTTCTGCTCACTGAGGGGCTTCCCAGGCCAAGGGGCTCTTTTGCAGGGGGTGCAAATCACAGCCGGGGTTTGGCAGGAGCTCCCCCCTTCTGCTCTTGGGGTGCTCCTGGCAGTGGAAGCAAGCTCTGCATGGGACCCAGGAAGAGCCGGTCAGAGGCCGGGATTGGGCCGGCTTCCGCAGGGGACCAAGGGGGCCGACGGCCGCGTGATGCGGTGTTTTCCATCAGACTCTGCGTAAGCCTGAATTATTCCCTGCCTCACAACCAACCGCATCCACCGTTGGGACTTTGGACTGGTTGGAAGTACTCTTAATTCACAAGCTTCCAGGCCAGGGTTTGTTTGTTTGTTATATTTATACCACACCCTTTTTCCTTCCAAGGAAATCTCAGTGGCTTCCATAATTCTTCTCCTCACAGTCTTATCTTCACAACAGCCCTGCAAGGTAGGTTGGGCTGAGAGGCTGTGTCCGCGCTCAGCCAGTGAGCTCCGTGGCTGAGCGCGGACTCGAACCCGGACCTCCCTGGTCTTTTTACCACTGTGCCACACTGGCTCTCATTGTGGGGGTGTCATCGCACCCGTATTCACCACGGATAAAGGCCTTTGCCACCTGTCTTTTCTCGTTCTCTGAATGCTTTATAGAGATTAAGAAAAAGCACCTGTTAGGTATCAAATCTTTACAACGTTGCTAACGAGAATCTGGTTGAGGTGGTGGCATCAGCGCCATCTATTAATTATTTCTTTATCGCATTTGTATGCCACCCACAGTGCAATATATAAAAATATAAATAACAACAGCAAACAACCAGAAAACATACTAAAATCAAAATGCGATAGAAATATAATAAAATCAAAATAGGATATCATTGTTTTACATGTATATCCCACCTGTCTTCCTTTTGCAAGGAACACAAAGCAGTTTACAAGCTTTTCTTCCTCTCCATTTCATCCTCTCCACAAAAACCTTGTGAGGTAGGTTGGGCTGAGAGTCCCTGTGTAGCGCAAGGTCACCCAGGGAGCGTCAGGACTGAGTGGGGACTCGAACCTGGATTTCCGGTGTCCCAGTCCCACGCCGTACCTTTAGGGGTTGGATGCCCTCCCTAGTCTCCACTGCAGCCCAAACAACCCTGCGAGGTGGCCGGCGATGGGGGAGACGAACGCCCTGCGCTTGCGGCCCGGCTGACGTTCGTTGAGGGACTCGCTGGGCCCTTGCTCTTGGCGGCTCGGATTGGCTCGGTCGTGTGGATGGACTGGGCTGCGCGAGCTCCCTGGTTCTTGCTCTCCCATCCAGGAAGCTCCTCTTGAGTCACTTGCCACAGCCTGGGTCCCTTCGAGGGCTTCCCGAAGCTCTGCTTGCGTCCCCGAGGGAGGGCAGCCTGGAAGGAAACTGGCTGGCGGTTTAGAACAGGATGCGGCAGCCCGAGGGCCACAGGCCGCTTGGGAGGGTGGGGGGTGGAGGAAGGCAAATGCCGGAGCCAGAATTCCAGCCTGTTTTACCTGGAAGCCTGTAGTCCCAGGTGCTACACCATGGCGGGCGGGGGGGGGGGCAGTACGAAGGCCCTGAAGCCGCCAAATTGCTGGAAAATGAAGGGCCTCAGGATAGCCTCCCAAGGCCAGCTCGGACCCTTCTTCCAAGCTTCTTCAGCCCAGGCTTAGACAGTTCCTTCCAAATTTGCTGCCTTCACCGACGGGCCAACTTGGGGTGTGAGTCTCTCGTATGCAGAGCCCAGAGGGCCCCTGGCGGCCCGGTTCAGGGGTCCCTAGCTCAAGGCCTCTGGTGGGCTGCTCCCGGCATCTCTGCTTCCACAGCCTTGGCCCAGTGGATCTGGCCCGTCCTCGTCCGAGCTGGAGTCCGAGCTCAGAGCGGGCAGCCCTGACGCTGCAGATGCGTCTCTAACGCGCTCTCGGCCGGGAGCCTTTGCCCGCCCTTCGGCATCTCAAAGGGAATACGAGCCCCTCTTCGGTTCTTCCCCTCCAACGAGGCCACCCCCCCCCCGTCATCTGTCCAAATGCATCCCGCTGCGCTGCTCGGATGGAACGTCTGGGTAAACGCAGCATTGCTAAATAAGCCAGTCCCCCGCTTCTCTTTATCTGGTAGCCCGAGGCCACACGGTCCATGTTTTAAAGCATGGGGTTGTTTGCTCTTCAAAAGGGAGCAGGAAGGGAAAAACCAGTGTGCGAGGGGGTGAATAAAATTAGGAAACCAAGATACAAGGCCAAAAGTGGCACGTGGGCTCTCTCTTGCAGGCAGAGGTGAAAGCTAAGTTCCAGGGCTCGAAAAGGCTGAGGACTAGTGCATCAGCTGGCCTGCAGTTCTCTGTCCTGAGGACTAGTGCATCAGCTGGTCTGCAATTCTCTGTCCTGAGGACTAGTGCATTAACTGGTCTGCAATTCTCTGTGTTCGTAGAGACTTCAGTAATATGTTGTGTTGACCACATATAGGACAGAAATGGAAAGTGAGTTTAGCAGAAGACTGTCCTGGGCAGAGGAGCAGTTCGGCGCCGAGCGGCAGGCACTCATGCACAAGTACGGGGACGCCGTGAAAGGACTGGAGGAGCGCTACCAGCACGAGCTGCGGGAACTCGCCAAGCTGCAGGGGGAGGAGAGATCCAAGTGGGAATTCGAGCGGGACGAAATAGCCCAGGAAGGTGCTGAAGCCCAGGAGCGGTGGGGGGAAATGCTGGAGAAGGAGAAGGCCGTTTCTGCGGCCCTCGCCCAAGAGAGGGAGCGCCTGGAGAAGGACTTCAAGGAGCAGGCCAACTCCTTGGCGCTGGAGAAAGGGCAGCTTCAGAAGGAGCTGCGGGACATGAAGGCGCAAGAGGGTGCGCTGCAGGAGAGGCTGGCGCAAATCCAAGCCAGCCACGAAGCGGAACTCGAGAAGAGGGACAGAGAGACGTCTGCCATGGAAGGAGAACAGCGGCGAGCTGTGCACGAGAAGGAACTGCTGAACTCCAGGCTGGCGTCTGTGGAGCATTTGAAGCAAGAGGCCCTCCGCAAGGCTGCAGAAGAAGAAAGAGCGCTGAGAGCGAAGATGGAAGAGGCCCAGCGGGAACTGCAGCACCTGTCCGAACGGCAGAGGAATTTAGTCCTTCTGAACAAAGAAACGCAAACGTGCAAGAGTGATTCTCCAGGGCCTGCCAGTCCCCAGGAGGCAGGAGAGGCGAGAAGCTTTCTCTCAGCCCAGGAAGATGTTCCAGAGACGACAGGAGGAAGTGATGGAGCAGCTCCTCCTGGGATGGGTAAGTTACTGGAAGAGCCGGCGAGGGGGCCAAGCCCATCCCCTGGGTTCGTCCCATTGCTTCCGGAAGCATTTGTGGACTCTCACCTCCTAAATAGCACCACCGAAGGCCACTGTCCAGCAGAATCAGAAGATGGGATGCAAGCGTCAGATGGGCGATTGGAAGGCACCCTTTCTGGAGAAACCATGGAGACCTCCCTTGTCTCGGAGGAGGCCCGTGAAGGCATTTGGGCAGAGAATGAAGCCCTCAAACGCCAGCAGCGCCTGCTTCAAGAGCGGATTGCTCAGCTGGAGGCAGAATGCGACCGGGCAGCCCATGACCGACAAGATATGGCCTCCCAGGTCCAGAAGGAGCTCGAGGAGATCTTGAAGACCATCCCGCAGCCGAAGCCCCTGCTCTGTGGAAGTGAACGGAGTGAGGAAGGATCCCACTGGGAAACGGCGGACGGTTCCACCAGAAGCAAATCGTTCTTTGTGGAGGCTTTGGGGGCTGAACTGACGGCTGCGGAGATGAGTGACGTTTCTCCTCCGCTTGAGATCAGCCTCAGGGAAGGGGCTGGGACTGAGCAAGGAGGGCTGGAAGAGCTGGTGCCGGAGCTTTGGGGCACAGTGGCCGAGAAGGACGTTTGCTTCAGAGCTCAGCCCAAGGGTCTGCGGTTGCCAGAAGAACTCAAGCTGGAAAACCGGGTCCTGAAAGCCGAGATGATCAAGCTGCTGGAACGGAACAGCAAGCTGGAAGGCTACCTGCCCAGTCTGGCCAGCTTGCAGGGCAGGCTGGTCGAAATTGACCAAGAAAGTCTGGTCCTCAAGGAGGAGAACTTGCAGCTGTTGCAGAAAGTGAGGGAGCTGGAAGAGGGCCGCAGCCGGTTTGCTAAGGAGAACGCCGAGCTGCAGAGCTCCAAGCTGGCTCTGCAAAGCCAGCTGGAGAAGCTGGAGGAGTTTGCGGTGAACCTGAAGGCCCTGAAGCGGGGCAGGCCTGGCCGCAGCGAGGAAGCGGCCAAGGAGACGGCGGAGGTGGAAAAGAAGGGCCTCCATGAACTGAACAGGAAGCTCAAGGAGAAAATAGCCGTGCTGCTGAGGCAGAAGGGCACGCACGCGCAGGAGAAGGACGGCTTGAACACGGCCCTCCGTGGCTTGCAGAACACCTGTGCCGCACAGCAGCGGCGGCTCGAGTCCTTGAGGTAACGCAGAAGTCTTGGCGCAGCCCAGATTCTGCTGCTTTGCCCAGCTTTCTGAAACTAACCACCTAACGCCTCGCTCGGCTCCTCGTAATCGCTCCTACTGACTTCTCCGTACTACTTGCATTAACAGATAGAGTAGTCTTGTCTAGAAGAGCTTCTGGGACTCTGACAGAAACCAGTCACCTTTCCTGTGTTTTTGGGGAGGGGGAGCCGGGCGCTGTGGATCGGGGGGCACGTCTCCAAAGGGTCAGCGGGGGGTGACTGGTGGGTCCGTCAGCAGCTGCCCAACTTGCCTGTGCGAATATTTTGGAGACCTCCTCGTGCCAGTACTGCTCTACTCTTCTACTCCCCTCTACTCTTCTGCTCTTTCCTGCCGCACCTCAATTCTACACCTTTTAGTGTGCATAACCTCCACCAGTAGCAAAACAGCCAATTTCCATTTCTTCCCGTCTTGTTCTGCCTACCAAGATCCCATGCACAGGAATATCAGCTTTAGATATATTAACAGATGAGGTGTCATCAGATTTTCTGGGGAACTCTTTCATGTGGCTGGAATCTTACGAGGGATTCGTCAGTAGAAAGCCGTTGGGGCTGAGGCATTTTGCCGAACAATTCCACGGTTGCATTTCTTCCCCTGCTGCGGTGTGTGGGGGCTCTTCCGGGGTGCTCGATCCACGAGGCCACTGGCGTGATCTAACTGGTCTGGCCTGCGTCCCCCATGATTCTCTCACGCGTCCTGCAGGAAGCGAGAGTGGAGCCACGGGGTCTCCAGATCCTGGCTATTTAGCAGTTACACCCTTTACCTCACAGTGCTGGACTCCTCTGCAGGAACGCAAAGGGAGAGCTGCCTTGTGCGGGGCGGGGGGGGGGGGGGCGGCCTGCCCTAGCTTGCTGCCTGCAGAGGTGGTGGACTGCACCTGCCGTCAATCTGAGCCGGTATGATGGGAGTTGCAGTCCAGTACATTCGGAAGCACAAGCTACGGCAGCTCGAGGTCGCAAATTGCAGACTCCGCCACGGGAGGATGCAGGCTCTTCCTCGAGCCGATACGTGGCATCCAGCTCCTGTTGGTGGGCCCTGGTGTTGTGAAAGCGAGGGAACTCCCACAGGGCTGGCCCCTGGCTGCCCTGGGCTGGCCACACGCCCAGAATCCCCTGCAGCGTGCGGCTCGCCTTGGAAGGCTCTCGGGGGTCTTGCTAGGCCAGCCCCTGTGTGGGGAGGGGCTCCCTCCAGACGTGGAACACGCTGGGCTGGTGTCCAAAGCAGTGCACGCGGCTCGGCACAGAAATCCGGGCAGGAGGAACCCGTATACCTCAAGCACCTCAAAGGGCTGCGTCTTTTGCTCCCCGCTCCAGAAGTGAGGCTGAGCATCTCAGGGAGGAAAACCTCGCTTTGAAGAACAAGGTGGCCTTCTTAACCGAGGAAGGGAGCGTGTCCGGCCTGCAGTCCAGGGAGCTGCATGGAGAAGAACTCCGGTAAGCATCCCCCGATCGGGGGTGGGCAGCCTGTGGGACTCCAGGAACGTTGGCCTGCAATTCCTATCAGCCCCAGCCGGCACAGCCAGTGCTGAGGCATAAGCAGCGCGGGTCACTCAGCCCTGCTCTACATGCCCCCAGGGGAATGAGGCTTTAAACCATTCTTGTGCACACAAAATTTTACTGGGTTTTTTTCCGGGGGGGGGGGAGCATTATTCAGGTCATATATATTGCCGTAACAGGGATTTCTGACCATTTTGTCAGCACTGGTTTTAGCTGTTTTGATATGTATCTATTATGGTTGCTAATTCTTTCTACCTCCCTCCCAAGGTCCACCGTACAATCACCGTTTTGTCCACTCTGCTTATTTTAGGCAAAAAGTAGAAACTGTGCAGAAGGAGAAAGCAGCCGTGCAGAAGATGGCTGAGAATCTGAAGCAGCAGGTGAGTCTCTCGGCTTTTAGGCAAAGCTTCTTTCTGTGTCTTTGGTGGCCAGGCAACGAAATTCCTCCAGATGCGGAAGCAGCTGGAATGATTTCATTGGGAAGAATGGCGAGCGAGGCGAGAAGCGATGGGGGGGTGCCGAATGATGCACGGTGTGGAGAAAGGGGGAAAGGAGACGTTAGCGGGGGGGGGATTCAGGGCAGATCGAAGGAAGGGCCTCTTCGCCTGGAGCATCACTGGAATTCAGGGAAGTGGCCGCCAATTCGGGTGGCTTTAAAAGGGAGTTGGACAAGCTCATTGGAGAAAACGGCCACTGGGGGCTGCTCGTCCCGGTGACTGTATGCTTTTTATGCACTGGGTGCAGGGGAACATGGATGGGAGGGTGCCGTGCATCTGTGTCCTGCGTGTGGGTTCCCGTGGTTGACGGCCCCATTTATGGGACACTGGACCGCCTGGATCCGCATCTGATCCAGAGGCCTCGTCTGATGTTCTGAAGCTCCAGAAAGACCATCTTTGCGCTCTGGCGAAAGCTGAGCCGGTTTGCTCTGCCAGGGCTCAAGTAGGAATCGGAACATGCCCCCCCCCCCCCCCCGGTTTCATGCTCGCTGATTGTCAGACGCAGCTCTCGGCTTCGAAAGTTTGAGGTGCATAAGAAAACTGGTGCTTATTTGAATGCACACACCGTGCAGATTAAAAAAAAGGGGCTTTCCAGATTGCATGGTTGCTGCATCCAGCCAGCAAGTTGCTTTCAGCCCCACATATTTTAAACTGAGGAACAATGTAACAGTACTTTATACATGACACAATTTCAAGCTTTGAGGGAGAGGAGGGGCCCTGGGCCAGGACCAAGGGGTGAGGGGGCTGCTTTGGGGTCAGTGCCGGAGGGCTCAGGGCATGGGGTTCCAGCCCGATCCCGAGCGCTTTGAGTCCTCATGAGCAGCATTCGTCAGCACTGTTCCCACCTTTGGCCTGAACCCAGTGCCCTCCAGATGGGTTGGACTACAGTTCCCATAATCCAGGCCAGGATGGCTCATGCTAGCTGGGGATAATGGGAACCGGCCCCGGAGACAGCCGTGCGAGTTGCTGTTGCAAAGGGGAAGGGAGCAGCCTGGGACGGGGCAGGCACCCTCTTCCCAGGGCCGGCCGCTGGAAACTGCCTTTCTTTGCCGCTGGTTCATGCCGGGCTCCCGTCCGTTCCTCAGGCGTCGGAACTGAAAGCCAGGAACCAGCAGTTGGAACTGGAAAACGCCGAACTGGGCCGCAAGAGCTCCCCCACGCAGGCGGAGGCGCACGATCTGAATCAGCGGTTCGTGAGGATGCTTCGGCAGAAGGAGAAGGCGGCCGGGAGGGCTGCGCCGGAGGACTGGGGCAGAGAAGGCTCCCGGCTGCTGGAAGAGCTGGAGAACTGCAAAATTCAGGTACGGCGAGCACCGACGGACCCTGCCGAGGCCGAGCCTGAGCCGTGGGAGCGCCGGGGCCGGCTCTCGCCTCTGCCACAGCCTGGGAAGGCCCCACGGCAACTCGGGCACTCGGTCCTGCCCGCCTCACCCTTCTGCCCCGTGGCAGAAGTATCGCCCTGTTCTGGGGCCGTTGTCACTGCTGAGACCTGCGTTCAGGCAGGGGAGGCCCTTTGAAAGGCCCTGTGCAGGTCTAAGTGCCCTTAGTGACCCGGGTGACAGATCTGCCGGTGGTCAGGATTGGCCCCATTGAGCCAGGGGCTTGCCTGGATTGGAGACCCCAGACCTCTCTCGGCAAGGAATGCGAGAACTCTGCCTTCCCCAGCCGGGCAGCCTCCCGATATATTGGACTACCACACCCATCGTTCTGAGCCAGCATGGCCTTGGCTGGGCTGGGGTGATGGGCATTGTAGTCTGAGACATCTGGGGGGCGTGGGTTGAGGAAGGCCGAGTGACTTGGTGGCCGTTCCACAATTAACCTGCAGCTTTGGCCGGTTAGTGCTGGCCAAGGCACTGCACCCCACGCCGGCCCCTCTGACCCACACAAAGGTGCCCCCCCACCCCCAGGCAATTGCAAAGGCTGTTCCCAGCTATGCAGAAGAAAGTCATGTTCTGAGGAGCCGTTTCCTGCTGTAGCCAAGCTGAAAGCGCACCCGGCCCCCAGTCTGACCGTGCTGTGGTTTGCCCCCAGTCCTCGGCGCTGGTCTCGTCCTTGGAGACGGAGCTGTCCCAGCTCAGGGCTCACGCCTCTGCTCTGGAGCAGGAGAACCACTTCCTCAAGGAAGACCTGGAGAAGGTGAAGCAGGTAAGGCGGGTGCCCTGCCCCGAGGGGTGGCCCCTCGCCCCCCGGGCTGCGCTCGCTTCCTCGAAACAGTTGGGGTGCTCCAAAGGACCCCCCCCCGCCAGGTGGCAAGCCCCTGGTTCCGTTTTCGAGGCTCAGCAACGCTTCTGTCCCTGCAGCTGCCCAGGTGCCCTGACCTCTCGCACCTCCAGAACAAGATTTCCTGCATCACTGTGAAAAATGAGAAACTGTTGAAAGAGAAGGAGACGCTCAGCGAAGAGCTGAACCGATGTGTGGAGAAGGTGGGCGCTTCAGATGAAGCCAGCTGCAATGAACACCCTGCTCTTGTGTATTCACGATCACCTGCACACCCCCCCCCCCCCGTTTTGTTCCTTTTTCAAAGAACCCCTTCTGGCTTATGTGACCCTCTTTCTTCGCTGTGTTCTTGTCATAGCAACAACCCTGCGAGGTAGGCCGGGCTGAGAGTCTGCGCCTGGGCCAAAGCTACCCAAGAGAGAGAGCCAGTTTGGTGTCGTGGTTAAGAGCGTGGGATGCAGACTCGGGAAACCTGGGTTCGAGTCCCCGCTCAGCCATGGAGCCAACTGGGTGACTTTGGGCCAGTCGCGGACTCTCAGCCTGACCTACCTCACAGGGTGGTTGTGGTGGGGAAAAGATTAAGAGAAGGACCATGTAAGCCGCCTTGAATGCCTGAGAAGGGGAAAAGGTGGGGTATAAATGTGCAGTACAAACCTAGTGAGTTTCATTGCTAAGAGGAGACTGGAGCCCCAGCCCCAGCCTCGCCGGCAAGAGACGTCGGACTGTCCTGCCTCCCCACAGACAAAACATGGGCCCGGTTGGGTGCGTGGGGCTATCAAAGCTGAAGAAACAGGATTCAGACCACAAAATGCTGCCTTTCTGAGCATCACAGTGTGCTCCAGATGTGCGGGACTGCGACTCCCATCAGCCCCCGTCAGCATGGGAGTTGTAGTCCAGCACACTGGGTTGGGGAAGACCTGCTCCAGACCTGAGCCAGTAAAGACTGGCTCTGTCCTGCCTCCCGGGAAGTCAGCCGAGAGCCCAGGGACCTAGGCTGGCTCCCGGGGGGAGGGGGCCCGAGGGGCTTCCCACCCTGTGCCGGCAGCTGGGCCTGCCACCCGGCTTGCCCCCTGCGCCAGGGCCATGCAGAGTCGGGAGCTTCTGCGGAATTAGAAGGGGCTCCAGCCCATCTCCCTGGGACTACGGACCGGGACAAGGGGCAAGGGGGGTCCCGGAGCACCTGCAGGGGGCCCTGTCAGGCGCCAGCGACTTGAGGTCGCCCTGAGCTGATGCTGGCTGGCCTGGGGGCTTTCCTCTCCCCGTCGTAGGTGACCAAAGCGGCCTTCCTGGAGAGCCTCGTGGCTTCCTTGAAGCAGGAGAAGTCCTCCCTGGAGCACCAGAACCAGGCTCTGAAAGCCCAGGTGGGCGCAGCGCAAGACAAGGTGTGGTGTTGGTGCCCAGGTGCTTCCCCCCAGCCTGGTCTCTAGCCGTGCATTTGCATGTCATCCCTTCAAAACAAGGTGGCGGGGCGGGGGGAATATCACCCTTCAGGAGGATCCTTGAGTTGCTTCATGGCGGAGTTAAAGCAGCATCTGCGCTCGCCCAGGGTTTTGTCTCTGCAGCCTTCTGGGAGGGAGGGTTTAACTGGGAATCCTGCACTGAGCGGGGCTTGGGACCCAGCGGCCCTCTGGCCCCTTCCTTCCAGCTCTGCTGTTCTGTGATTCTACGATTCTGCAGCTAAGTTCCCCTCTTACCCATGTTGGCCTGCCTGCCTGACTGCAGCAGTCTAGCCAGACATTACTTGAACGTTAAATTGCTCCCCTTCTGGACCATTGGAATAACCTTTCTGGATGGCAGCAGGCTCAGCCCAACCTACCTCACAGGGGTGTTGTTGTGGGGATAAGATGGAGGAGGAGAAGGATGTAAGCTGCCTTGAGCCCTTTGTCGGAAAAAGGCAGGATATAAATCGCAATATAGATAAATAAATAAATGTGTATTCCTGCCCTTTGCCCTTCTGAAGAGCAGAAAAGTAATTCTCGCATTTACATGGAGGGTGGAGAAACTTCTCTTTTCCAACAGCCGTTGTGCAACTCCCGTCAGATTTCTCTCCCTATAATGCACGCTCCAGCCGGCCAGCGCAGCTTGTTCCCAACGCACACCCTGCCGTTGCGTTTGCAAACCTGCGAAACGCCTCTCTGATGCCGGATTGATCTTCTCCTCCTCCCCGTCCTCTGGTGTTCCTAGATCCAGATGTTTGACGATGCCGTGCAGAACGTCAACCTTCAGATGTCCAGGCTGAAGTCAGACCTGCGAGTATCGCAACAGGAGAAAGAGGCCCTGAAGCAGGAGGTGGTGTCGCTCCACAAGCACCTGCAGCTGGCCAACGACAAGGTAGCACGTCTGCCAAATGACGTGGGGATAGAAAAGCAAACTGGACTGTTTTCTTCTGCTTGCTGAATTGGCTACCAGAACGAGGGATGTTTAAACTTTCGGAAACTCCCTAAACTTTAAGATTTGCTCATTCTTGTTCTCATTCGTGTTGTTTAAATTTTTTTAATTTCTTTGCTTGCTCAAAGGGAGTTGTGTATTTTTCAAAGGTCTATATTTCTCAGGTGCAGAGTTTGCAAACATATTCTTGGACTAGGCAACCCCGAGTTCGTGCTCGGTATTTGGTGGGGGATCCTCAGGCTGCCAAGACACTAATGGCTTCTTGCCGTGTCTAGTTTCTTTGACTCTGCTTGGCAGAAAGCTAGAATATAAATAAATCCAGCCAAGCACTTCTGTAAACAAATACAGAAAATAAATACATAAAAATAATAACCAGCTACCATGGCAGAATCATGGCAAATACACATTCCCAGGGCTATTTTACCCTTCATTAAGTGGACTCCGGGGGATGGTGGAGGACAGGAAGGCCTGGAGGAATGTTGTCCATGGGGTTGTGATGGATTGGATGCAACTTCGCAACTAACAACAACAACAACAAGCAGAGTTACTTATTGCTTTGCTTTCCCAAACAAGATCCCTGTAATTTGTGTTTTATTTTATTATTCATTTATTTAAACAATGTTTATGCCGCCCCATTCACAAAAAGCCTTGGGGCGGCTTACAACATTAATAAATAAACATAAATAACCAATTATATAATTACAGTTAAAAAAAAAACAGAAACATCTCGACATGTACATAAAAACCCAATAAATACAATTCATAAATTAACAATTAAAATAACTTTTAAATAAAAAGGTCTTGGCCTGGCACCGAAAAACAAATAATGACAGCACCAGGCGGACCTCTCTGGGGAGCGCATTCCATAGATTGGGCGTCACCACAGAGAAGGCCCTCCTCCGAGTTTTTACCCTCCTAATGTCCTTCACGGAGGGTTCCCGGAGAAGGGCCTCCCCCGCCGATCCCAAGGGGCAGGCGGGCATAAATGGACGTAAGCGCTCCTTCAGGTAACCAGGACCCAAGCCGTGAGGGCTTTATAGGTAATAACCAACACCTTGAATTGGGCCCGGACTTCAATGGGGAGCCAGTGAAGCTGACGGAGGACTGGGGTTATATGAGAACAACGCCCCGTCCCCGTCAGCAGCCTGGCAGCTCTATTTTGCACCAATTGAAGTATCCGGACCGTCTTCAAGGGTAGCCCCACATAGAGCGTGTTACAGAAGTCTAGTCGGGAAGTCACCAGCGCATGTGTCACCGTCGCCAGGCAGTCGTACTCCAGGTAGGGGCGCAGCTGATTAATCAGCCGAAGCTGGAGGAAAGCGCTCCTCACCACCGCTGTCACCTGAGCTTCCAATGAAAGCTCCGGGTCAAGGAGCACTCCCAAGCTGCGGACCTTGTCCCTAAGAGGGAGTGCAACCCCATTCAGGACCAGGTCAAATCCACCCTCTCTGAAGCCCGATCCGCCAACCAACAGGACCTCCGTCTTGTCTGGATTGAGCCTCAGTTTATTGGCCCTCATCCAGCCCATCACCTCGGCCAGGCACCGGTTCAGCACAGCCACTGCCTCACCTGGATTGGTGGAGAACGAGAGGTAGAGCTGGGTATCATCAGTGTATTGATGGTTCTGCAGCCCACACCTCCGGACGACCTCTCCCAGCGGTTTCATGTAGACCTTTTACTGGCATATAACGAGAGAGAAGAGAGAATGAGAGAGACGGACTGATCCATGATCGTAAGCATGAATTAAGGCAGTTGTGGATGTCAGACCCAGGCATTCGAGCTCCCATTCGGTTTTCCATGCTACCGTGTTTCCCCAAAAATAAGACCTAACCAGAAAATAAGCCCTAGCAAGATTTTTCAAGATGCTCGGAATATAACCCCTACCCCAAAAATAAACCCCAGTTAAATTTGTCAGCCAGATGGATGGGGAATCACAGTAGTATGTCCATTGCAACACATGATAGATGTGTTGAATTATAAAATAATAATGGTAATATATAATTAAATATAAATAAATAATATTATTGACATTACTTAAATGATAATATACATTATAATTAAGTATTTGTGAATACTGAAGCGGGTGCCTTTGGACAAGAGGTAAACACCTATGTAAACAGATGAACGTGAGGCTGATCACCAAATGACCGATCGGAGTACAGACACAACGCACGCACAACATCAATATGTCGTGTGTTGTGACGAGCGTACTTAATGCAGGGATGCAAAATGAAAGCGAGTGCAAAAAGGAAGAGCTATTCCGTCGAATGCAAGAAAGGAATCATGGAGGACTCTCGGGGCAAGAATCTTACGGCTTTCCTAAGAAAAAAATAAGACATCACCTGAAAATTTTATTTGGGTATTTTTGCCCCATCCAATACATTATGGGTCTCTGGACAGATAAGCCCTAATGCGTCTTTTGGAGCAAAAATTCGACTCGGTCTTGTTTCTGGGGAAACACCGTGTGTGGCCCCAAACCTCTGATCCTCCTGAGGTCACACGCACGCCTCTCCTTTCCCTTGGCAGAACCGGGTCCTGGAAGTCGCCACGCACTCAGCCGGTCTCCAGAGCCAGCAGAAGAAGCTGTGCCGGGATGAGCTGGGCCAGGTGCTCAAGCAGGAGCAGCAGCTGCTGAGGCAGGAGAACGAGCGCCTTCAGCGGGAGACCCAGAGCGCCAAGTCGGAGCTGACCCACTCCCGGGACAAGGTGAGCAGGCGTCCCTTCCGGGGGCTCCGTGGCTCGGCCGGGCCGCACCTGCTCTGCCTGTGAAAAGTCGCAGGGTCGATCCCACACGGGCCTGCAGCATTCCCGCCTGGGACCTGGCAGGGTCCGGTTGCTGCCTGCCGGTGTCCGTCAGTGCTGGGTTCCGTGGACCCGCGTCCCAGCCTGCCCAAATGCAACCGCTGGGGCCCATTTGCAGCATCCCCTCATCATCTTTCTGAGCAGCCTGGCGGTTAAATCCGAGCTCGTCCCTTTCCACAACGGGCCCTGCGGAGCCCGAGACGGATCGAGGGCGTTGGGCACACGGGGGCGTCTGCATTGGCACACATGGAAACACCAGATCAGGCCGGGGAGACAGAATATGCCCTAAGTTGGACCATGGGGATTAGAGGAGGTGGGCTGCACGCAGACCCCACCGCTTTTCTGGCGCTTCTGTGGCTTCCCCCAAACATTCTGAAGGAACAAAATATTTTTTGGCCTTGGAAAGGTACGGCAACTGGAATCCACGATCCTGACCCTGAAGCACCAGAAGGTTCATGGCCAGGCGGGGCTCGTGAAGGCCATCGAACAGGAGAAGCTGAGCCTGAAGAGGGAGTGTGAGCGGCTGCAGAAGGAGCTGGCGGCCGCCAACAGGAAGGTCAGTCCCAGGCGGGCTGCCTCGTTTCTCCAAAATGAGGAATGAGCCATTGCATCACGCGCGGCGCATCCTCCGTTACTCCACCTCTGGGGTTTGCATCGTGGCTTAATGCAGTGTGGTTTTTTAAAACTGAGCAGCTTACTAATGTTTTGTTAGCTGAGCTTAGTCTTCCTTTACATTTGTTTCTTATGTATTTGTGGCACATGGGTGGCTTGAAAGAAACCTTCCCCCCTTCCCAAAAGGCCAAATGAATCCCCAAGCAATTATCTTCCTGTTTCTGATTGTTTTCTTGGCTGCTCACCTCGGGGCAATCCTTGCTGACCAGAGGCAGCCGGTCAAATTCACCGTTTTGCAGACGGTTGGCAAATTAAGTTCTCAGGTGCCATATTGAGAGAGGGTCTGAAACCCACTCGCAACCTTGGAGGAGGTTAAGCTCCAAGACCGAGTTGTGTGTTTCTTGGAGATCAGGTGGCTGGAAACAGGAAGTGATGCCGTGTTGAACCCGAGACCAGGAGACTCTCTCACTTGCTCAGAAGGGGAGAAAAGCCCCCCACTGGCAAAAATGGCTGGAAGTCCACTCCCCCCCCAGGACTTCTGGGGCAACAAGGACCTTCTGGGCATGTGACCTCGAACCCACCAACCATTTTTGGAAGGGGCCATTTTCTCTCCTTATTAACACCAATAGAGAAATTGCACCGTTGGGTTTCATAGTGAAGGAAAAAGGGAACATTTCTCTATTATTCAGCTGGATGGGAATGTGGGCAGAGGAAGGGAAGGAGGGAGGGGACCAGAGTGACAAAGGAACCATAGGGCAGGGGACAAAAAGACAGATGGAAGGACGAACGGACAGACGGATGGATGGATGGACGGGGGGGGCGGGGAGAGAGGCAGAGGGAAGCCAGTGGGATGGGGGAGGAAACAGCAGGACAAGAAGGAAATAGAGAACCAGCTTTGTGCCTGCATGGTAAAGAGGGAGCTCCCCAAATTTTCGTGATTGCCCCCTGCTCCTGTTTAGCAGCTAATTTGTGATGGTTCCCCCGGTCACTTCGTCAAAGTGCCAAATTGCACGCAGGCCAAAAAAGGTGGGTGACTCCTGCTGCAGGCTATAGAACGGCATGGTTTTTTCTATACTGGTGTTTTCTCGGAGGGAGGGTCCCAAAAGCAGCACATAAAAGATTGAAATGCATAATAAAGGGCCGGATGACATATGTTCTCTAGTCCGTTTAGCTGTTCCCCATCTGGGCCTCTGTCATGGCTATGTGCCCATCTTCAGGGGACAGGGCTCGCGGCACCAGGCCACTGGATGCAAAACTTCCCTGAGGTCAGACGAATGCAGACCATTCCCTCCAATAACCTGTTGAACCAAATCGAAAACAGAAAATGAAAACACAGAAAGCATATTTTCTGTGGGAAAGCTCTGGCTCCAGGGCAGGGGTGGGGGGGGGGGAGCTTCTAGCTGCAGGCTCGAATTTGCCCCCATGGCGACTCTTTGGCAAAGCTGAAAGATGCAAACCGAATGAATAATTCAGTGCTGCTTTTTTCTCAACTGAAATTTAACCCCTTGGCAGATCACCCAGATGAATTCCCTCGAGCGTGAGCTGCAAACCATCAATTCCGAAAATGAAGGCTTGAGGAAAAAGCAGGTCAAGCTGGATGACCAGGTGATGGAGGGTCTGTTTCAGCAGAAATGGCATTTTCGTTAACTGTCTAGAAATGAGACATGTCAGGGATGGTTGAGTTTTACCCACGGGTGATTTCTCTGAGCTGAGATGAAAATTGCAAGATGAAACCATTCCGTGGGAGAATAGGTTGTCTAAAAGGGCAGAGGGCTGCTAGTCTGGCTTCCAGGAGAGGACGGCAAGCCTTCCTCTAGGCATGGGCAGGCAGACAGGAGACCTCGCTTCCGCCTCCCAGCAGCCCTGCTCTGTGCGCTGCCACTTGAAACTTCAAACTTCTGGCAATCTGCCTTCTGCCCCGGTTGATCATCGGTAGCGTTCCACAGCCTGGCACCCTCCAGAGGCACTTAAAGTACAACTCCAATCATCCACAGTCAGTGTGGGAGTTGTAGTCCAGCTGGTTGCTTGCAGATCAAGGCTATTTAATTCTTGGCCTGTGAGCGGCCATTAACCATGATAACTAAATGGACGGGCCCTGCAGGCAGGCTGTGGGGAGGGGCCAGGCCAAGGGGTGCTTTGGAGGGAGAAGGAAAGCTCGGGCGCCTCTTGGGTTGCGTCCCCATTGCTCTGCCCCGCAGCCTCCGTGGATGCAGATGTTCTGCATTAAACATATCCCCTCAGCTGCCTAGACTGCCGTCCAACCCACTGTTGGCCTTTCTGACCGACGGCAGTTTCCAGCTAGACAGACGGTTCCCGTCAGCCTAGTTCCTGAGGTCCTGGGCTGCAGGCCGCACGGCCGGGCGTGCAAAACACGTTCCTTCCTCCGGGACTCCAGGCCCCCTCCCGGAAGGAGCCGCAAAGCTGCGTGGTGGCATGCCCAGATGGCACATTCAAGCTGCGAGCATCTGCCATGAGGAAGAGGGTGTTCTTTGTAAATTCTGCGGATTTAAATGTGCCTTCTTTTTAAATTCTGTAAACAGAATCGGCAAATTCGGTTCTCCATGCAATCTGTGCAAACAAAGCATATTTTGCACAGTTTATTTGCTTCCGCAAGTCACCCTGGGAAAGCACCAAACGCCATCGGGAGCTTTAATGCCGCACCAGTCCAGCCCCGGACCCCTGGAGGTCTGATTCTGTCCCCCTCTGTTGCAAGAGGTTGCCTCGCACCCGCACAATGTATTCATTTGAAGTTCCAAAAACGGAACCCTGGGGTGCCTTGCAGCCTTTCAGTAAAACAAGGCAAGGCCCACCTGCAGACTTGCAATCTAAAAAATCATAACGCCCAAGGAAAAGGGGGCGGGCAGCCCCGCTTTCGCCTCCTCTGATTTCTGTCGAAGATCCCCCGTCACGTGCGGGTTGGTTTGCCTTTTTCTGTGCAAGCTGTCGTCTTGCCCCTTCCCGCTCTCGGACTCCCGTAACTTTCTCTCTCACGCTTGTTCTCTCCTCTGACCACTGGCTAACCTGCTCGTAGACCTTGGTGGCTGGAAGTAGCAAAGAGTGAATTAGCCCGAGAAGGTAGAACCCCTCCCCGCTTTCCTGTAATCCTGTTGCATGGGGTGGGGGGACATCAACCCCAACCCTCCCTCCACATCACATCTTTCATTTTCTACACAACCAAATAGGACAGCGGCAGCCCATTTCTCCGGAAGCAGCTACTCTCCATTTTGACGGGCCGACCAAGGGGGTCACCGCCCCCACGAGGGACACGATCCAGTGCAGCGTTAAGACAGAAGTGCGTCCGAGTCCCAGCAGGGCTGCCTGGAGGATCCTGGGATCCGTGTAGGACTTCTTCTGCCTTAACACACACAGGATCGTGTCCGTAGTCTCTAGGGCGGAGGGAGGCGGAAAAGAAAGAAAGTTGATTCAGCGGTAAAGCATGATCTTTCCACGAATCCCACTAAGCTTCGTAGCTTGACACGGGATTTCACAAAAATGAAAAGTGGCTCTAAGATTCCACCTTTTGCTTTATTCTTGGAATGCCCTTTTGTTCTCTTGTGACCATCCATAGTTCTCCTAGTTCTGCATCCATAGTTCGTAGTTTTGCATGCATGTCTTACATGGAATTATCAGTGAAACTTGTACTAAGCTCTCTGGAAAGCTTCCCTGAATGTTTTAGACGTTGCATGGCCCTTTGGCATGTTCTGTGTGTCTGTGTGCTTTTGGGTTTTGCTGTGACTGAAAAGGGTTTGTTAATGCTTTACTGTGTCCTTATTCCAGCTAACTCCCTGGCTGAACCCCATGTGCGGGAGACTGCTCAGCTACTGAGTTCAGGGGCTTAGAGGAATTTTCATATGGATTAGCTCAGTCTTGGAGCCTTCCAGACAGGAGAGACTACAATACCCATTATCTCCCGGAAGTCAGTTGTCCAGATATTTTTTGACAGGTCAGCTCCAGTCTTTGAGCTCCTTGGAGGTGCCTGGCTTTGGGGAACTGACTCACAGGATCAAACAAAACATCATGAAATCAGGGAAAATATTGAAAAGTTTTAAATAGAATATCGAATATTCTAGAATATTAAAACAGATAATTAAAAACGGACAATTACAAGGAATAACAAAAATGGGAGCAATCCTATGAAAGTTCAGGCAGAAAAAAGGGCCTACAATTCCCAGCATGCCCTGGCTTTTTTCCATGCTGGCTGGGGCATGCTGGGAATTACAGGCGTTTTTGGACTCCTGCTCCCCTGGATTTGACAAGTCAGGATGTGCTGTGGATTCAAATGAAGCCTCCAGCCTCCAGGGATCAGGGGCTGCAGGTGTGCCGTCCGTCCCGTGCCCTTCGGGGTTTCTAGCCGGTTATTACTGAAGCTGAATAGAGCTTGCAAAAATTCGGCTAATACTATCAGAGGATAAAGAAGTGGTGCCAGTGTGAGAGGGACCGTGCCTGCAAAGCCACACTGAGCTGAGGGCCTCGTCTGGGGACAGGCAGCGCCTCCGGGCCAGGGGCACATGGGCCCCCGTGCTCTCCAGCCAGATGTGCTTGTTCCCCTGCGCTCCCTACTTTTCCACGACCAGAGCCCACTCGGTGCTTTCTCGGCTTCTGTGCAGTTTTCTTTCCCCCTTTCCCGGGATTCAAATGCACGGCTATTAAGCATGATCAGGGGAAACCAGGAGCAGCAAACTCCTGCATTCCAGCTGCCGGGAGCAACCAAGGCAAGGCTGTTGGGTCGCGTCCCTTGCTCTGGATCTCTGGAGGAAGATCGGTACGCCTTAGAAACAAAAGTTGATCCCACTAGAGAAGGGCTTTGTGCAAATCCACTCATTCCTGACTGGAAGGCAATCCCAGAGGGCTGTTCCAGGAGAGCCCGAAGGCGCCGTCCTCGAGACCCAGGCCCTCTTTGAGCTCAGCATGCCTCAGTTCGCCCCAGGCGACCCCGGTCTGGAGAGGCGTGCATGGAGGGAGCCGTCCTTGCAGCTGCGCTGGGGGATGCCCCGGCGAGTGCGTGCGTGCCCAGGTGAGGAAGCGGTGCTGAACCCACCTGTCCGCCTCTCCCCCCTGCAGCTGCTTCACCCGAACTCCAGCGGGACGCGTGGCCCGCCCCAGCCTCCTCGCGACGGGCCGCAGCTCCAGCAGCCGGGCCGTGCCGCGGTCCCCTGGGACGAGTTCCCCCAGGCCGAGCGGCGGGGTCAGCGCCTGCAGGAGGAGGCCGAGAGCCGGCCCGTGGAAACGAACATGCCGCAGGTAGGCCTCCTCTCCCTCCTCCTCCTCTTCCTCCCCGGCTGGAGCTCCTCCGCCTCCAGTTGGCCGCCTCTTCAGCTCTCCTCTTCCTCGTCATGATCCTTTCTCTGTTTATGCCAGTTCAAACGAGTCGGGTCAAATTCCCCGTCCCCGCTTCACCAATTCGCTCATTCCACCCATGGCACTAACAGGTCATTCTTCCTAATCGGCGTTCTCTGATCCGCTGCCTGTGATCAGTGGTTTTGTCTGTGTGTTCTTCACATAAATGGGCAACATCTTTTATTAAACTACCTGTGAGTCATGTCTCCATTCAGGTGTTTCTGGGTACCCTACAGTGGTATTTTCATTCATTTTTGTTTTATTCAAAATTATATCGGGGTCACTTTCAAGGGTAGGATGTCCTTAGGGTGGGAAAACAGCCTCTCAGGGCCCTTGCAGAACAATTCTGTACCAAACGTAATTTATTTGCTTATTAAACTTGCGTTCTGCATTGTCCATCCTATAGGACTCGCTAAGCGGATAGGAAGCTGTCTTTTCAAAGGCCTCTGCTTAAGATTGGATTCCAACTCCCATCAGCCACAGCCAGCATAACCACCTTCCAGCTCATGCTCCCCGGGTGGATGCTGCATGTTCAGACGTTCTGGCCCTGCCGCATTTTGCAGCTTCCGAACAGTCTTCGGGGGCAGGGTGCGTCTGCCCATTTAGGGGCCTGGCTGGGCAAAGCACCTCGTGCCTTGGGGACCCCTAGCCCCACGTGCCCGGCCAGTGTGGCCGGTGGAAATGCAGGGAGGGCTCCAGGCCAGGGACAACTTCCATACACAGTTCTGCTTCCATCGCCCAAGGAGTGCTAAATTAATGCCTGCCTTCCAAGCTCTTGCCACGAAAGCGAGGACCAGAATCATACCCGCAGCCGGCCGTGGGTGAAGCTTAATGGGAAGGGCAGGAGCTCTGAGGACAGGGCTGTGGCAGGCACCTCTGCAACCACGGAAGGCATGATTCAGACAACCGGCAGAAGGCAGGGATAAACCAAGCCTCCGCCCCCTTTGCTTGGCCGCTCTCCCGTCCGACGCCTCGATCCCCTCCCCACTCGCTTCCGGCAACCCTTCGCTCGCCAGGGCACCGGCAGACTGTGGCTTGTGCTGGCTCTCCAAACCGGCGTGGGAGCCGGTCCTTCCGGTGGGGTTGCCGTTCTGGCCCGCGGGCCCAGGACAGACTGACGGCTTGCTCCGTGTGGCTGCGGTAGCCCTGCCCGAGGCCGGAGGCCCGGGGAGCGTTGCCCGTGACGCGCTGCGCGCCGTGTGTGCCTCTCCTCTCTTGCACGCGCCCGGCTTGCTCTGGCGGCTTCGGCGGCGCTGCTGCTCCACTGCTTTACCAGGTGCGATGTGCTTTCCAAAGACCCGTGCGTGAAGTTGTCCTCCTTGCCTTCTTTCCTAGGCCTTGCTTCCGGAGCAGCGGTCCCTGCATGCGGACACGTACAGGCGGATCGGGCACCTCTGACAACCCTTGGCTGCTAACACGCCTCACTCCTTACTCACACAAACTGGCATAAGCGGAGAAACCCAGGGATCAAATTGCATTTTTCTTTAAAAACAAATCCCTTTTATTTTAAACCTCTCAGTATTATGTTTTCTTCCCCCTTATTTATTTGCGTCAAAATTTGTGTGTGTTAGTGTGTGTGTGTGAGAGAGAGAGAGAGAGAGAGAGAGAGCATGGGCCGCGTGCAAAGAATCACACACTACTGTCTTTCATTTTTTTATTTGTTCTGAGACAAATTTTTTATTTATGTTATTTAAAAACTGCTTATCCCGGGGAGTTTGGACAGAGAAAAACTATTTTTTCTTCAAATTGTATGCTGTAACTATTTTTTAAACAAAAAGGTACTGATTTTTTATATATTGGATTGGAAGAAGAAAATCTGAGTTATTTATACAAAGTTTTGTACAAGATGTATAAATACTTTTTAAACAGGGAAAGCGCTACACTTTTTTGGATTGTAATTGGAGAAATAAACTACACATTTTAAATATGTGTCTTTTTCTTTTACTAATTAAAGGCATGTTGTATTTTGGGTGGGGCCAGAATCTTAACTGGATAAATTGAGTCATTTATAAAGGAAGTCAGATCCAATCTTTCGGCAGGGAGGGGCAGGGCCCAGGTGAATATTCAGGGAGCAAACAGAGCGCTCCTTCCAGCCTGCAGCCTGGATTTAATTTCAGGGAAATTCTTGGGGCTCCGTTCCCAGGATGGGGAGGGCTGAAGGCACGGAGTCCGAAAACCAAAACTCCAACATGTTTTATCTTGAAACTGCTATTACTGATGTCTGAGAGTCTTAGAATAGGCATCTCAAGTTATTTAGGAGGAGGAAAACACTAAAAAAATAATTCAGGAGGTGATCCGGTCGTCTAGGGACCTGAGGTTTGATATCGCTGTACTAGACAATGGAATGCACTCCGCAGAGAGGTCCGCCTGGCGCCGTCGTTATTTGGTTTTCGGCACCAGGCGAAGACCTTTTTATTCAAACGTTATTTTGATTGTTAATATTTATTTTTTTATTTATTTTCGGGCCAGGTTGACTCATATTATATTGTTTTATACTGCGCTTATTTATTTATTATTGTGAGCCGCCCTGAGGCTTTGGCGAATGGGGCAGCATAGAAGCCTTCTAAACAGACAGACAGACAGACAGACAGACAGACAGACAGACAGACAGACAATGGAAGGAAAACGGAGCCAGACGGATAGATGAAAGCACCTGCTTCTCAAGCACCGCTTGCTTGGCCGGCAGCGCTGTCCCGGTTGAAAGGAGAACTTGAAGGGGGGCTGAGAGCCCAGGGTTGGGGGGAAACGCTGCTTCTGTGGGGCACATGCAGATTCCGCTTGATCCTGGCAGGATGTGGCGGTGGCAACGCTCCTGAGGTTGGGTGTTCCTCCGACGCAGCTGTCACGGTCTTTGCTGTCGGCACAGTTGCTGAGTGACCACTCCAAAATACTCCAAATTATTCCGGGTAGGCAGGTGAGCATGAGCGGTTCCACAGGGAGCTTCCCAAGCCATAAGTGGGGAGTGAGGCACACTAAGGCGAAAACAAAAAGACATCCAGGCTCCGCAGCTGTGCTGTGGGTATCCGAGGTGGTGATGAATAGCCAGGAAAGAGATCCCATGGCTGGGATTGGCAGCGTTAAACCGAGTGTCCTGGCTGTCACCCAGGAAAAGTCCGTGTTGCGAAAGAAAACGGCTGGTCCCAAAGCACCCCTGGACACGTCAGTGGTGTGATCACACCGCAAATGCTTCTGGGCACAGCAGCCCGAAGAAGGATATTGTATAGTTGGAAAAAGGGATTAAAAGGGGGACGAGCATGACGGAGGGGCTGGCAACTCCCCCAAGAGGAGAGGCTACCAAATTTGGGATGTTTTAGCCTACTAGAAAATCAGCATATAAGGAGATTTTAATACAGGTATATAGAAGTAGGAATGGTGTGGAATAGTGGATCTGGAGCAACTTTTCTCCTTTTCAGTTTTGGTACCCCAAGGGATCTTCCCATGAAGCTGAACAGTGGCAGGAAGTTCAGGACAGATCAAAGGAAGGTGGTCACACAGTGCTTAGTTAACCCACAAAAATTGCGATCATGGGATGCAGTGATGGCCACCAACCTGGATGAATTTAAGAGGAGGTTAGATAAATCCATAAATCAGATGGCTCTCTGTAGCTCCTAGCCAGAAGGTTTTATGTTCCCCTGCGTATCCAAGGCGGCACACTTCCATACCAATGGCTGGAAGGTTCGAGGCCCCTGTGCGCTCCAATTCTGGATGGACGGATCTAAATAGGCTTCTGGTTGATCCAACACAGTCCTTTTAAGTTCTTAATCTGCACACCTGCAGAACAGCAAATTATGGAGTGAACCCCTCCTGGAAAAGAATTCAAAATGGTGGAGGGTGGGGAAATCAGGGAGGGGTGGTTGAGCTTAGAATCATAGAATAGTGGAGTTGGAAGGGGTCAGGTCCAACCCGCTGCTGCTGCAGGACACCAAGTCACACCACCCCACTCAGGTGGCTGCCCAGTTTCCCCTTGGATGTCCCCACTGCGGGAGAGCCCCCCACCTCTCCAGGCAGCTGGCCCCACTGCCGTATTGCTCTGACAGGGAGGAAGCTCTTCCTGATGTCCAGCCTGAATCTGGGTTGTTGCAGCTTGACTTGATTACTCCGTGTCCTGCACTCTGGCATCAGCAGGAAGAGATCTTGACCTTCCTCTTTGGGACAGCCTTTGAGGTCCTTATAGGGGAAATCACCTCTCACCTCTGTGCATGAGCTGAAAATGAATATGAGGATGGAGAAAACGAGAAGGTTATGGACTTTGCAGAAGCGTCTGGCTCATTGCAGAATCCTGGCCAAGACGTCTGGTCAGGTTGATGGAGGCTGTTACGCTCGGGGCCTAAACCCTACTTGGCTACAGCATCCAAACTGAGGCAGATTCCCAAGGCCATAGTGGCATCCGTGGGAAAGTGCAGTGTGCCAGGAAGTGGTGGTCCGGGATGTGAGGAGTACCTGCAGGGAAAGAGCGGAATGCCCCATCGTGCTGGGGTTTCCCCGACTCCGTGAAAGGAAGCTCCCTCCCCACTTTGGGTAGCTGGCTCCTGTTCCTCCATTGAAATGAATGGAGAACCTGTGCACCACAGGTGTGCGTGGGAACTGATCCCAGGGCCTGGGAGCGCTTGCACTTACTTCTCCTCCGGTAGTAGTCCCTGCTGACCCCAGACTTCTCAGGCCATGTCCTTTATCTGGCAAAGTTGGCTCTTGCCTGGGAAACTTCGTGTCACAGGGAACCAGCCAAGCATGTGGCCCTTTGGGCTTCCATCTCCATTCAGGGCATTTATGCTCCCTTTCAGGTCGCACCTGAGCAGCTGCTGCAGACCATGGAGAAGCGCTTGATGGATGTGGAGCGACAGCTCAGGCTGGTGAAACTGCTTCTCCAAGACAAAGTCAATCAACTGAAAGAGCAGGTGAGTCGCCCTCGTAGTTATGGGCAATTTTAAGAGTCATGCAGGGCCGGCTGGAGCAAAGGACTCTTGGTAATGCATGTGCGCACGATCGGGAGAGTTGTGACCCACGCTGGCAACGTCCAAATCCCCAAAAAACTGAGATCATCCAAGCTCTCTGAATGCCACCTTGAAGTTTCTTCTGCCTCATATAGAAACACAGAAACAGAGCGAGTCAGAAGGGGCCTCCCGGGCCATCTAGTCTGACCCCGGCTCCAGCCGGCTCCGCTCATGACATGCCTGCTATATGCATGCAAGATGATCAGCTTGTGGTTTAGCTTCTTGCACCAAAACGTGCTTGCATCAAGTATGCACTTTTCCAAATCTAAGTATCAATTTTGCACATGTTGACGGTGCATGTGTCCTTTTCCTGATGATTAAAGTGTTTCAAATACATTTGGTGCTTCTGCTCTTGTTCTGAGCTGCAGATTGCATTTGGGTGCCCATTTGGTGCTGAGGTCTTGATTGGATGATGTCTGATTTTGAAACATGAACTGAAACCAGTTTTATCCTGCACCCCTGTCCCCATCTTCGTCTGCGATATCGCTTGGGATCCTGGGGGGATGCCCTGAACTGGGCACAGTGCCGCTTTCTGGAATGGAGCTACCTGTCTTGCTCCGGCCCCGGAAGTATTGCCGGGCCTCCACGCTGGATGAGACCAAAGGACCCTGATTCCCCTTGCGCTGAGCAGCAGCTGGTTGCAATTCATTATAAACACGAAGTCCTTGCCCTTGCCAACCTGGGTAGGCCTGGCCTTGGTGGGGAAACGGAGTAGTAGATGCTTCTTCTTCAGTTATTTATGGCCCATTCTTCCATTGAAAGTGCCCAGATGCCATGGTAGGTTGGCTCCTGCTAGCGATGGACTTTACTGCCATCAAAAGCAATTTGATCTGCCTTTGCAATGTGGCACCCTTCAGATAAGCTGCGGTGCCCCCATCAGCCCCAGCCATTGTGTCCAATCATCACGAATGCTTGTTTACGTAGTTCCGAACATCAGGGGACACCATTTTCAGAAAGATGGGGCACAATTTTTACAGCATGGCTTGAGAGCTCTGAACTCACAGAAGGAAAGGCAGGGTATGAAAATAAGAGCCCCTTTGATTATGCCGGCTATGGGTGACACGAGTTGTAGTCCGCCATGTTGGAGGGTCACCTAGAGGGGACAGGCTGCTGTCGAACCAGGGGGACAAACTGTTTTCCACCCGAGAAGCAACTCCCACACTGGAGAAGCTCGTAGAGGCCCCATGGTGGGGAAGGCCGCAATTCCAAAAACGTTAGCATATTTGAATTTAAATCTTACTGCCAATGATTAAGCCTTGGAAGAAGCACGTCAGCCTTTGCGAAAGGGGGAAAGTCGAAGGACACCCAAAGAGTTGCTGATCGAGGGGAGGGGGCACAGCCCCCTGGAGACCAAGGGCAGCCAGACCAGCTTACGCTGGCCCTGCTGTAGACAAACTTTGGTCAGGGGACTCTTTCAGGCAGCCTCGCTCCTCCAGGTCGCTGACGCTGGGTGGTGTCGCATGCCAGGCTCCTCGGGGTGAGACGGTATGGAATTCAAGCCTTGCTGCCCCTTTTCGCAGCCCGTTTTTTGTGGTGCGAGCCCTCATTTCTTCCCTCCTTTGCTCCAGCTTGCCAAGAACAGCAGAGCTGATGAAATGGTGAAGGACCTCTATGTCGAGAACGCCCAGCTGCTGAAAGCTCTGGAGGTGACGGAGCACAGACAGAAAACCGCGGAGAAGAAGAACTACTTGCTTGAAGAAAAGATCACGAATCTCAGCAGGATCGTGAAGAACCTGACTTCGCCCACGCTGGCCTCCGCGGCCTCGCTGGGGTCGTAGCAGCCGAAGTCCCGCCTCTGCACAGCTCGAGCACTTTACTGCCATGTGCAAGATTCTCCCGGTGTCTTCTGGACGTCGGTGATGGAGTCCGTGCCCGGGACCCTGGGAGAGCCTCCGTTCTGTCCGTGCACACACCGAATCCACACGCCCACGGAGGGCACGGTTTAGAGCACTGCCTCGGCGGAACGCCTTTCTATGCATGCTGGTTCTGCTGGACTGTGGGGCGAGCAAGTGGCGCACTGGAGATTCAGCAGCCCCAGAGAGAGAGAGCGCGTGCCCCAGATCCCTGCGGGGTGACTGGCCATCCCCTGCTCCCCAGCACAAGCCCGGCCAGTCTTTCCGAGGCTCACCGGTGCGTTGCTGGAGGCTTGGGGGCCATTGCACTGTGCATACCAATTGGGACTTGTATCACCAACCCTGAAGGACCAGATCCGGTTCTCCATCACAAAGGGATTAGAGCCATCAGGGAGTCCGTGAAAGCCTTGCGCATAAATGTGTCGAATACAGTGGCACCTCGGCTCACAAACCTAACCCGTTCCATGGCTCTAGTCTCGACCCAAACTGGTTGTGAGCCAAGTCAAATTTCCCCATAAGGTTCAATGTAAACAAGGTTAATCTGTTCTGTAACTTTTTTTTTAACTCACAAAAATTTGAAGCAAAGTGACAAAGAACAACAAAGATCGCAGCCATCCCCCCCCCCCCCCCCGGCCCCCAGCACGACCGCGATCGCGCCCGTGTTCCTTGCACGAGCACGACCGCAACCCTGGGCATAGATGGCCGTGGTCACGCTCGGGCAGGGAGGACGGGTGCGATCGCGGCCATCTCCCCACCCCCCAAGCATGATCGCAGCCATCTCCCCCCCGCACCCTGAGCACAACCGCAATCGCACCCATGCAGGGAAGGCGGGCGCGATCGTCACCCGATGTGTCATTCGCGACCTGCGGCAAAATTTTTATGAAATTTCTGTTTGCGACCTGATTTGGTTGTGAACTGAGGCGTTTGTGAGCAGAGGTACCACTTCACCCTTTTAAAGCCGTCTGTTGGGGGCCCCCACCACTTGCAGAATTGCACTGTGCAACTATCTGCACAGGGAGGACCTCCCTCTCCCTCTGCAGAGTTATTCTCGTTTCTGCCTGGAACCTCCCACCGCCCAGCTCCATGGTGCTGGGGTTCTAGTATTATGATCGTATTACATTGCTCTGGTATCCCAGCTTTCTTCCTCTAACAAGGAACCCAAAGTGCTTTACAAGCTCCACCTCTCTCCATTTTATCCATTTTCATACTGTCCGTCTGGCCCAATTAGCCTGTGCAGAAGGTTTGAGCGACTCATGGACCTCCAGATGTGACCAGACTGCAATTCCTATCAGTCCCAGCCAGCCAGCACAGCCAAGGTTGGGGTTGATGGGAGTCGTTGCCCAATAACGTCAGGAGGGCCGCGTCTTGCCCACCCCATTTGTGACACCCCCTCAGCTGTTGCAGAAGGGGGTAAATTGTTTCCAGAGAGCGTCGGGGCGGGCGATTACTGGGGGCAAAATGTTGGCCTTGCCTGTGAAAACTCCCTGGGTCATTTGCAAGTGTCTCGGATCAGCACCTTCAGAACGCAGCCTCCCGCAGACACAAGATTATGACAGTTCACGGAGAAGAGCGTGGCCCAGGCCCTACTCCTTTTCCTTCTGAGAGACTTTATTAAGCCTTCAGGTTTTTCTCAAGCATCTTGTCATCTGATCTTGTCATCTGTTTTTTTGCAAAACGAATGCTAACACGCTCAGGGATCCACACTTAATCTGCCCCTGGCACAGAAACCAAGCAGCCCTGACTGCAGCAGGTTTTCCATGCAGTTCCGCCCACGGCCAACCGTGGAGTTTTGGACTCCCAGATTACTTGATCAGTGTGCCTAATTTTAAGGTGGCTTTATTTATTGATATTTTTAAAAATCATGTTGACAGAAGCACTTGATGCAGTGTGAGTTATCTTTGTTAGGGGCTTTTGGATTTTGCATACATGAATTCTTCGACAACTCGATCCTTCCAGTCATCTTGTAGCCCTGCCGCGGACAGGGGCCAGGAGTTACATATGAATTCCCCATGCCATCTGTCCATGAACTGGGGACTGTTGTGTCTCCAACTTAGGGCACCCCGCTGAATAAAGCACTCTAGAACATCCTCATCTCCTGGAAACCGAATGCCGTGGATCCTTTTGTGGATTCCACCCATCTCATACTTGCTCTTCGTCCTCCTCTTCTGCTCTCAGTTTCCCCTGCATGATGGCGTTTCCCATGGAATGTGGCCTTCTCATGATGCCTCTGAAGCACAGCAGCTTCCGTGTCATCATGTTTGCTCCCAGGGAAAGCTCTGCCTTGATTTGATCAAAGACCCTCTTGTTTGTCTTTCTGCCGGTCCAGGGTATCTGCAAAGCTCCCCTCCACATCATGTTTCAAATGCATCCACTTTCCTCTTGCCAGCTTCCTTCTCCGGCCAGCTTTCACACCCACACAGAGTGATCAGAAATCCAGTAGCGTGGATGATCTCAGCCTTGGTCTCCAGGCCCTGGGCTGCTTAAAGCGGCCCAGGCCCAATTCTTTTAAAAACAGCTGGGGCAGCAGAAGGCAGTGGAGAGGCAGGAGGAATGTCATTTAGCAGAGGTGCGTGTGCTTTTCCCGGGAGAGGTGACAAAATCCCAAGTACCCAAGAAACTGAAGGACACGGGTAGCAAGGACGACAGCTCCCTGCTGCAGGAATGGCTTGGACTGTCCTCCCTGGACAGTCATGACCACAGAACCATTCAGCTGGAAGGGGCCCTGCAGCCCATCATAGCCAGCCACCTGCTCAGTGCAGGACTCAAGTCACCCATCCAGATCTCACCCAGACCTGCCCCGGCATCGCTTCCCAGACTAGGCAGAACCGGGCTGCGTGAGATGGTGTAAACGGGCAGCCTGCAACAGCAGGGGGTCGGCAGCGATGGCCTTCTTGCCCCCTTCCGACTCTGCTGTGGTTCCACGGCTTCACCTCAGCCGGACCCTCTGGAATGAAAAAGAACAGCTGCGTTTTGCATGCACCCACCCCGGTTTGTCCCTGCCCAAAAAGCTTTGGAAAGGTGGGGGGAGCAGGGAGGGCTGTACCTGCCCCCCCCCCCCCCCCCGTAGCTGCCGCTAGTCAGGGTTGCAAGCAGGTGAGAGGAGCCATTGACTGAAGCCATCGGTGCTCAGCTAACTTGTATTGTTAGCCCCCTGGAGTGCATTT
Source organism: Varanus komodoensis (assembly GCF_004798865.1). Classification (NCBI taxonomy): domain Eukaryota; kingdom Metazoa; phylum Chordata; class Lepidosauria; order Squamata; family Varanidae; genus Varanus; species Varanus komodoensis. The sequence goes on from NW_025335761.1 coordinate 65,009,946, forward strand.
TGTGGTGGAAGGTGGGATAGCACTCGTTGCTGGGTGGGTGGGTGGGTGGGTGGGTGGAAGGTCAGGGATGAGGGAACCTTGCAGGCCTGAGCGACCAGTCCAGGGCAAAAGGCTCAGACTTCCCTTTGGACATGTCACAAAGGGCGAGACTCGCTGAAGAAGACAGTCCTGCTAGGGAAGCCGAAGGCAGGAGGGGAAGACCAGCCGTGAGCTGGACGGGCTCCACGAAGGAGGCCACAGCCCGGAGTCTGCGGAGCTGAGCAGGCAGTCCCGGCCAGGGCACCGAAACAGTCACCATACAGTGGACAAGGGCACTTAAGGGCAACCGTGGGTGGCGGGGCAAAGCGCGAGGGCCCGGCGTAGCTCTTTGAGGAGGAGGACTTGTCACCACACCAGTGCTTCCCCTCACCGTACGCCTGCGGCACACAGCCCCCCAGCAAGCCGCTTGTCCAGAGGCCCGGCAGGAGAACGCGCCGATGAGCATTCCTGCCCCGCTGGTGAGCTGAGCGGCTCCCATTCGCATCGGGAGAGGGGAGCCCAGCCCGAGTGTCCCTTGATGCCCCTGGAAGGGGCTTTTTCCACAGCTCAGGGGCCACGCGAGGGGCAAAGGAGGCTGCCATGGGGTAGGGAAGGGCTACCTCTCCGCTCCACATGCTGCAATACTTCCCCACAATCACATTCCCTACACACACGCACACACACAATGGCAATTAATTGATGCACATTCTGCATTTTAAAGAGGGGCTCATCCCTCCCCAGGGTCTCCAGTCAGATCAGCTCCATGCTGGAGGACAAGGATGCAGAAAGCTCGAGGGGACAGGGATGGATTTCCCCCTGCCCCCTAACCAGTCTGGCAGACTTGATGCTGCCCAGGATGGGGCCTGGCCCCAAAGCTCCTCCCCTCCTCTGACACCATCACCCCCCCTTCATTTCTCCTGAGAGGATGGGCATGAGGCGAGATTGCAAGGGATGCCGTATGAGGCAAGACTGAGGGAACGGGGTCTCTTCAGCCTGGAGGAGACTCAGAGGGGATCTGTTGGTGACATGCAGGTACGTGAGGGGGTGTCACATGGAGGTGGGCAGAGACCTGTTCTCCCCTGCGGAGGAGGGCAGGACGCGCTCCAACAGAGCAAAGCTCAGGGAACCCAGGTTCAATTTGGATACCAGGAAGCACTTCCTGACAGTTAGGACCCCCAGGGTGTGGAATGGGCTTCCCCGGGAGGTGGTTGAGGCCCCATTGGTGTTCAAGGCTGGACGTGCACATAGTGGGCATGTCGTGAGCGGAGCCAGCTGGAGCTGGGGGTCAGACTAGATGGCCCGGGAGACCCCTTCTGACTCGCGCTGTTTCTATGTTTCTAAGGCTGGCGGCAGAGACAGAGCTGCCCCGCTGGTCTCCAGAGAGCCTCATGCGCCTTACTCTGAGAAAAGACTCCTGGATGCAGCCCGTGCTGGGAAAGCTCTCCAGAGAGCCATGGGAGGTGGGCTTCAGTGGCAGAGCAGGTGAAGGGGCTCCTCGTGCTGCAGCTCGCCCTCTCTCAGGATCCACTCCCACCACCCGTAAAGCAAGCGAGCTCAGCCCCAGGCCAGCTCCGTCCCGGTCAACGGCACTCCGGAGACTGATCTTCCAGAGTGGCACCTGTTGCCACCACGAGCCGAGGGGAGAGTGCGTTGACGGTCATGCCCATAAAGGAAGAGAACGGCCACCTGGTGAGGGTGTGGTGAAACAACCCACCTTGCGGAGGACAGAAGAAAGGTGCTCGTTTTTAAGACGCATCCAGACTCCCTGATGTTTTTGCTGCAATGAACAAGCACCGCCACCCTCTGGAAATGGCCCAGCTGCTTCGAACATTAACTTTTGAGGGCCGCAGGGCCAGTTATCAGGTTCTGCCTGGATTCTGGGACGCTTACTAGCACCGTCGTCCTTTCACAGGCAACACAAGATGCTGGACCCCTTCTCGAGCCCGAGATACATAGATGGCCCACGTGCATGTTATCTGAGCTGTTACTCCAGATCTGTAACCCGTCATCTACTGAACTGTTTTCTGTGCTAGATTTCCTTTCGCAGTCCCTTAAACGTGGACGGCTTGGAGAAAGCATCTTATGTCAGTTTCCCCTAATCCTGAGACTCCTGAAGGCCAATGCACAATGGTTTCTCACTGTTCCCCCTCACTGGCAAAAGTATGCCCGAGCTCCCATCGGGCTGGGGGCTTCCTGGGGCTTCTCTTCTTCTGCCTGCTCCAGCCAGATAAAGCCCACCTCCCACCCTCAGCAGCTGTGCTGTCCAGACCCCCAAGCTTGTACCCGTCCCCCTCGTCTTAGGAGACCTCTCAGTTTATATGGTGAGCTGTGCAGAGAGCCCAAATATGAGCTATTGTAGAGGCACACGCATCAAAATAAGAAATAAAGTGAATCAGCTGAGCAGAGGGTCTCTCCACTCTGCCCCATCACCAGGGCCCGTGGGGAGTGGGCAGGTCCAGAGTGGCTGTCGGATTGCGAGAAGCATCTCGTACCCGGTGTAACTCCATGGACTGGCCAACCACACATAACGGGAAAGCTACGCAGGCTGGGACATGGGGTCCAGCCGGTCCCGCATTCTCGGTGGCAAACCAGCTGCTCACACGACCCCCCAAGTAAGGCAGGAATACAATCAGATGCCCATAACATGGCAAAGGTCCTAAAATAGGCTTTCCCAACTATGGCTGGCAGAGGATGATGGGAGTTCAAATCCAACACTTCTGGAGGCACCTGGGTGAGGAAGACTGCCCTAAAAGGGAGATTCTGCAGAGAAAAAAGCAATGAAGCTCCTGAGCGTATAAACAGATGTTTCCCCCACTGCCTGCTCTGATGCATCTTGGATTGCACCGAAGGGCTTCATAGCAGAGGATTCAGCTCCCGCGTTTGCCGCAACCAAGCGCTTTTGGTGCGTGTGACTAAGAATGCTTTGCACGGACTGTCCTTCCCATAGTTCCTGTGGCTCAGGAGAAAATTCCACCTCTGTTTTTACCATGACAGCTGCAAGGCACTCTGGACATGTTCAGAGGTCCTCATTCCATGATGAAGTCACAGGTGCCAGGGCCCGGAGTCCAAGTTCGGGTGTAAGCCCTGCGTGGGGGACCAATGGGAGTCAAAAGAAAAACCTTGTTTGCTTTGTCTTGCCACCAACAGAGACTTCTCGCTGCGTCTGAAAGCCATTAAAGCAGGCACAAGGGACCCATTACTATGCCAGACTTCATTTCCATGCTCTTTAGCCCGTGGCCGTGTTGCCTGCGGCTGGTGGGAGTTCGAGTCCGGCGTCCGCTTGGCGGGCCACCCGTCCTCCATCGCTGCCAGGTCCCCCAGACTGCGTCCTGGGTGCCCGGTGTCCTCGCCAGAGGCCCCAGTGGCTCCCGCCCGCGGGTGTCAAAAGGAGGCCGGGTCTCTCTGTCTCGCCCAGGCTGGGCTGCGGGGCTGCTCGCAGGCGCGGTCCCGCCACTGATCAGCAGGGGAGCTTTGGCCTGCTCCGTCTCCGACCTGGGCCGGT
>NW_025335761.1:65013565-65058424 GCF_004798865.1 Varanus komodoensis
CGGGGGCGGCGGAGGCCGCTGGGGCGGCTGTGAGGGCCGGGCCGCGCCCCGGGCGGGCGGGCGGCGGGGCGGGGATGCTGTCGCGGAAGAAAACGCGCGCCGAGCTCTCCAAACCCGGCGAGGTGCAGGGCAAGTACGTGATCAAGGAGACGAGCCCGCTGCTCCGCAGTGAGTTGAGGGGGCCCCGGCGCGGGGGGTGGGGCGGGCGGGGGGCGGGCGGGCTCGGCCCCCGGGGGCCACGCGCGGCGCCCCTCCCGCCTGGAGCCTCTCCGGACGGCACCGGTCCGCCCTCCCGCCCGGGAGAGGCTTTGGAGCTCGCCGCCCAGCACCCGTTCCTTGCCTGTGCTGGCCGTGCCTGCTGGGCTGGGGAGTTCCGGGGGATCTGGGAAGGCCAGGTTGGCTTGCGGCGGACGGGCCGTTTCTCCCGCAGGGAGGTCATCTCAGAGCAGGGAGAGGCAGCTTGGTGCCCACCGGTTGCTGGGACTGCATCCGCTGGCACACCCCCTCCATTCAACATGGCCAGTGGTCTAGGATGATGGGAATTGCATCTGTCAAGCCTCCTCTTGTTGTGCTTTTATTCTGCCCTTCCAAAGGCATAGAAAGGAGCCTTGCAGCTGGATTTATGGCATGGTTGCTCTGAAGTGAACCCCCTTTCTCATGAGCTGTTGTACGAAGGCTGAAATGTTCCCACACTTGGGACGCTTTCTTATGAAGATGGTCATCTAAAACACCCTTCTTCAACCTGGATCAGAGATGTTGGCCTGTAACTCACATTTGCCCCCATCAGCATGGCCAAGGGATGGGGTGAAGGAACTTGTGCTGCAGAACATCTGGAGGCATCAGGTTGGGGGAAGGATGCCTGCAGCGTTCTGGGGATTTTTTTCATTTGGAAGACACCTTGCTTGTAATTCTGTGTTGTGAGGCTCTGCCAACTTAGCTCTCCAGGTGTGTTCTACTAGAGCCATAAGGGAATGCCGAGAAAGCGAGTCCAGTCCTATTTGAGGGCACCAGACTGGGCAAAGTTGGGATGCGTACTCACCTGGGAGTGAACCGTAATGACTGCCTTTCGAGGAAATGTGTCCAGTGGTTGGGAGAGAAAGCATAGTTGCTGTTTCTGCAGTTGCGATCATAACTGATTATACAAAGATTTTTTTCTTCCACTCCAAAACTGAGGGCACCAGCTAAAGGTGATTGGCCAGAGGTTCAGGACTGAGATAACTAAATTACATAACTTTCGGTTAAGTTGATAGTTGCAAATAGCTTTTTAAAATGATCAGATACGTGCATGAAAAGCAGACATGACATCAGACTGAAACCTCCAAGCTCAGAGTGCCAAGTGACTGGGAGAGAATGGGGTGATTATCATGCGCTTAGCTGCTTGTGAGCTTCCAGTTGACTTGCAGTTGACAGAAACAGCAAAATAAATGTGGTGGTCTTATCTAACAAGATTATTTTATGTTTTTACTGATACATCTCTGAATCTTCCTTTGCCTTCTCAGTATTTCAAACTATTCTGAGGAGCAGTTAAAAGGAGCAGTAAAAATTGAGAAAGATGATTTTCTCAATTAGCCAAATAGGTCATACTGATTTGAAAGATGTTGTTAGAGTTTTTGGAGGAGCCCAGATTTTTGTTGGATCAGCATTTTTCTTTGTCTTCAACTCAGGAAGCTAGTTTGTACTTTGACCGCAAGTAAAATAAAGGAGACACAAACTACCAATCCTAGAGCAGTTCTTTGTAAATCACTGTGAACATACATTTTTCTATATAAATAGTAATCTTCCTGCTCTTTTCTCCCTTCTTGAGCTGTTGGTACATGGTAATATAACAGTCTTTCCTACCTGCCTCAAAAGGACCCTTCTGAGCATTTGCTCATCTACTGATTTTGTTCTTGGCTCATGTGCACTTGTAACCTGCCCACAACATGGAAGTGGAGTGAAATAAATTCAGATTCAAGACAAGCAGAAGAAATAATCTCCAAGCTCAGTTCTAGAGATCCCATGTACCACAAATTGATTTCTAGGTTCAGGGTTGGTTCAACTTCCTACTGCAGAGCATTGCTCAATATTTGGGTGCTTTCATAGCAAGGGAGAAGTTGTCAGAGAGCACATCATACCTGATGCTATGCTCAGGGTAGGAGTCCCCAGCCTTTTGGGGCTGGGGAGCACATTTGGAATTCTGAACAGGTGTTGTGCGTGTTCTCACAAAACAATTGCCGTGCTAGACCTGGCCTGTTGTGAAGTATGGTCACAAGACCGAGGTGGGATCTTCGCTCAGAAGCAGAACTCGTCTTCTGAATCCCCAGTTCCTGCGCCAGCACTCTTTTCACAGAAGGCAGACTGAGAGAGAAGCAGCTGAGTGCAGAGCATAGGTGGAGCTGGAGCGCTAAATGTTGGATTGCATATTTCCCACAAAAAATACAAGTTCTACTGGAGGAAGACTGGCGATGCTCAGAGAAATACAGATAAAGTTCTCCTGCACATTCTCCCTGGACAAATGGTTACCAGCCCAGGCAAATCATTCCGAACATACAACCAGACAGTACGCGTGTCACAGTGAGATGCACTGCCTGGCTGTGGTTGCTCACATTTGAACAGCAATATGTGTATGCAAGGCTCTCATTTTATTAATTTCTGAAACCTAAAATAAATATCAGGAGGAGCAGATAGCCTGACAAGCTCTTAGAGAGAAGCTTCCAGGAGCAGCCGTCCCCACAGACACCGTGTCAGAGTGATGTGGGATTCCTGGGAAAAGCAGAACTAGCTAGCAGAACACGAGTTCCAGTGTTCTAGACAATGTTATCTGATTTAGCATGTTCATTTGACTCATTTCCACTTCCCAATGCATGTTCTCTTTCAGTGAGCACTCCAGATACCTCATATTTTGTAAACTAAAAATGTAATCTGTAACGATTTTACTTACCGTATAAATAATTCAAAAATATTCCCAACAGCTCCAAAATATTGAAACTATTATGTGCCTTAGGGAGAAGCTAAATTAACCCCAGAGTATTGTTCAGGTCTTATATTCAGACACATTCAAAGCCGGCATCTCAGCAAAGTATGTTCATGCAACTTGTCGTTCCTTAGAATAATGACAATATGGAGGCAAAGCTCCAGGCATTCCATACTGAACGGTGAACATGCGCATTGCAGGACGTTGTAAGTGCATCTGTACAGTAGCCATCTAGTATTGCGCTAGACCACGATTACACATGTATCAAAGTGTATGTTCTATTTCTGAATTTCCCACAAATGTCTCCTTTGGTGTCTGCGTGTGCGTTTTATGTCAACTTGTATTGTTGCAATGAGCAGTTGTCATCTGTCTCTTGTCTGTTCTTAATTCCTCTTACACATAAAGACAAAGGGAAAGGGGGTTTCGAGGCTTGTTGGTGTGTATAGAGTTTGCATTCTTGCTGAAATGCTATGAATTCTTGCTGCGTTGTTGGAGGTGGAATCACTGAAGGGTATTTTAAGGAGAATCAGGTCACTTGGCTTCTGCTGGAGTTGATAAATATCCAGAGACGCCTGTGCTTGTTTTTGACTGCAACGCTCTGTTACAGACCTGATGCCTTCGTTCATCCGTCACGGTCCCACGATCCCCAGACGAACAGATCTCTGCCTTCCAGACCTGGGCTCTTCCGCCTACTCAGCCGGTGGGGATGGCGCCGTCTCCAGAAACCAGAGCTTCCTTAGGACTCCGGTACAGAGGCCTTCTCATGAGATAGTAAGACGTGAAAGCCACAGACTCTCTGCCCCTTCCTGCTTTGCCAGAAGTTTGGCCGAGGTTCCCTGGGAATACGGATTATCTTCGCAGTCCTTTTTAACAGAGGCCAACTCGGTTACTGAAAACGGAGATGCTGGATCCCGTTACTATTATGACCACTTCTATAATGGTCAGCGGCGGCCCCGGCTGGGGGATCACGCGCAGGAGGACGACCGATACTATGAGCCCAGCACGGACCTCATCCAACGGATGTCGCAGAAGCAGGGAAGGCGTAGTTCAGGCAAGTGTCACGGGCTCGTCACTCGGATTCCCACTCCTGAAGCGCACGCGGTGGCGGTTCTGTAATGGCGGCAGTGTAACAGTGCTGCGGACCCCTTCTCACTTTACCTGGGGTGTGTGAACTGCACTCAGTACGTGAACATCCAAGCTCTTTGTCTGACCTTTGGTCTGTGCGGGCCAGTATTGTAAAGCGAGTGGGATCTGCCTTGTAGGGGGTAGGAGGAAAAGGGTTCCTGGGGGCTAGTAATCAGTGTGCATTGCCTTCTGTGGTATAATCACAAAAGCAGCGTTCAGATATCTCCAGGGCATTTCCTACAATCTTGTTTTCAGAGCAGGAGAGGAGAGAAAACACAGATGCCCAATGGGTACAGTTACAATGCTTCCGTCGTCTTTAAATTCCCTCAGGAAAATGTTCATTTCATATCTTCACGGAAGAGTAAGGGGATTTTGGGCCTTTAATCTGAACAAAGCCTTCTGAGGAAAACAAGACACCAGATGGAACTGTTCCTGGGTGTGACACATTCCAGATCAAACTTTTCATGCGGCTTTCTTGTGTTTACAGCAGGAAGTTCATCAGACACAGGGAATTCTTGAGTATCATTTGTGCAATCAGTGCTGGTCATAACATAAAAATGCTGCAACTGTAAAATGTGGGTTTTTTGACATAATGTCAACAAACTGATACGTAGGCATGCAACATTTTCAACTAGCTTTGCAGAAAAGTTGTGCGTTTTACAGAGGAGAAAATTAAATACCCAGGGAAGAATGCAAACCCTTGGGGTTATTGACCTCAAGTATGAAACTGTTTTGGGAAAGAAATGCTTTTCTTGCAGATGGCTTTTTATTAGAAATGATGCTGGTCTTGGTTTCAAAGAGAGGCTGTTTGTATCCTGTGACAAATTAAATGTTTGCACATTTGATTGATGTAAACTCTCATCTTGGTTTGCTTGAGGAATTACCCTTGGTGTATGTGGCTTATTTAGTCAGCAGCAGGGAAAAGGAGGTCTGCTGTTCCCATCTGTTCCTCGTAGCCCCTGCTCATCGGTCTGCCTTTCCCCACCAACGAGCAAGAGAGACATCTGATGAGCCTGGGCAGAGTTCGGGGCTTCTGCTGGTGGGAACTCGGTCGTGTGAGCGGCTGGTTTGATGGGGCTGCCTGGCGGCTGTCACAGTCAGCGCTGAGGCTTGGAAACATGATGCTGTGGGAGAGAAGGGAGAGGCCAAGCCGCACGAAGTGCTGCCGCTTCCGCGGAGCATCTTGGCGAAATGGCCAGATTGGCAGTGCTTCTGCAGCGCAAGAGGGCGCGTGGATCCTGGCCTCGGCCTGGAACGGAGATAGGCAGCCCGCTCTGGGAAAAGGGAACTTCCTTTCTTGAGCTCGGTAGGCAGGCATGTTGTTTCCTCTAGCACTGCCCGAAGCAACTGTATTTGAGCAGGCAGAACTGAAATCCCGTGTCTTTTCCAAAGCAGACTAGCCAATCTCATATCCTAGGTTAGGCACTTATCCTGCTGTCCCTGCATCCCAAAAACCTGTTCCACACCGGACATCTGTGCTCATCTCGGCCACCAGCAAGACACAGCATTGGCCAGAACGGCTGTGTTGCCTCATACGTTGTTTAACAGGGCCATGTTGGTGGCCCAGTGGGAGAATTTTAGGGCATGTGAGCTGGCCCCCCAAGACGTGTGATACTCCCCACTTGCACCTCCTCCTGCCAGGCAAAGGCAATATTTCATGAGGATCTGGCCCTTTGCCTGTGCGGCGTTCCCTCCAAATCGGCAGGAGCTGTCGAAGGTCCTTCCTCTCTCTTCCCACCTTAGCAAAAGCCAGTTCCCCCTGGAAGCTGGCTGCTTGAGAAGACGCTGGCAAGCTCTTCTGTGGCCTTCCCAGCTTCGTGGGCTCCCCATCGTTGACTGGACGAATCTGGGATCGCTTGGCTGTGCCTGTAACTGCTCCCTTCCCACCCCATTCTCTCCCCCTGGAAACCCGGAGCCGGCTGGCCCCGCTTTTTCACAGACCGGGGTGCAGAATACCAGCCCTGCGTCATACAGTGACCATCGCTTTTCTGAGGCCCCATTAATCTTCCGCCTCCTTTGCTGAGAGTGGTGGAGCACGTGCGTTGCAGGTTCTTGTCCAGTGGGTGGTGTGTGATGGGCGAGGCCCCTGCCTGCCCGGTGCCTGTGCAGAACCACTGCTAAGCAGAGCAGGAGGCCCGGGGCTGCAGGTGGGCCGGCAGTCCGACTCGCTGGGCAGCAGCGTCTCTCGCTCCTTGGAGATCTCCCCTCCGGCCAGCCGCTCGCGTGTAGCCAGGGCTGGGTCGGAGCTGCTGCCGTCTGCCTCACATTTCTTGGAAAGCCGGGCCTAACTCTTGCTTAATTCCAGGATTTGTCTTCTGAAATCTCAGAAATAGATTCCTTAATCTTTTTGTCTCCAGATAAGCAGGGCTGCTATGAAATGCTCTGAAGCCAGCACCCCTGGCTTTTTCAGCCAAGGAAACATACACTGTCCCCCGGTGTGGGTTTGCTTTATTCCTGCTTTTTCAGTTTCTCACCCACATTTAGCTACATTTGTCTGACCATGCTCGAATCTTGGTTAGCGTCTCTTCCTTCCATCATCCTAAGTCTTCCTGGAAGCACAGCAGAGCTTTAAAAAGCGTCTTTCCAAGGAGCATCGCTGCTGAGCTGTGCCCCACATTGAGGTGCACTAAAGCAAGCCGTGAAAGCAGGATTTCGTTGTCATGGGACGTGAGGGCAACTGCGAGGTTATTCCTAGCTTGCATCGGCAGAAGGAGCGAGTGGCAGGTGTGGAAGGCAGTGGGCCCCTCTCCCGGCAGGGCTGTTCGTGTGAAGAAACTCCAGGCCTCACCACCCGGAGGAGGGGCCTCCTGGAGCCGGGGGCAGCCGGCTGTCGCCCTGAGAGAGGGAAGCCGTTGCATAATGTGGGAATCTGTCTGCTCCCCTGATGTCCTGTTGGGGCTTTTTCCAGGCATTGGAAGAGTAGCTGCTACGTCGTTAGGAAACTTGACAAACCACAGTGCCGAAGACTTCCCTCTCCCTCCCGGCTGGTCAGTGGACTGGACTCTGAGAGGAAGAAAGTACTACATAGACCACAACACTAACACAACACACTGGAGCCACCCGCTCGAGCGCGAGGGACTGCCTCCGGGATGGGAACGTGTGGAGTCGCCCGAGTTCGGCGTGTACTATGTTGACCATATCAATAAGAGAGCGCAGTACAAGCACCCTTGTGCGCCCAGGTAACGTGTCTGTGGAATTTCAGCCAGAGGTGGGCTGCATGCGGCCCCACAGTTCCCTCGCACACCCCACCCCCCAAAATTCAAGGGGTCCCCCAAAAAACGGCCATGTGTGGATGTCCCATTGAGCTCAGTCGGACTGATGCCTGAAGAGAAATGTCAGGGGTTGCGCTGTAGGGAGAGTTGCCTTCCTGCTGGCTCAGATCAAGGTTTTGATCGAGGGTCTGGGTTTGGACGCACGTGAGGAGCGCGAAACCTCAGCTCCCTGCACCCGGAGCTTTGCCTCTCCGGTGGCAGGGTGTTTTGAGCGGAATCGATGGCAGGGCGCAGCACGTGGCTGGTCGGGCACTGGCCCAGCGGAGGCGAGATCACTTGCCTTCGGAGTTTCTCGCGTAGAATGCGTGCCTCGCCCTGGGCTGACAAGCCCAGCTGCTTCCAGTGCATGCATGTTGCTGTTCACACAGTGGTGGAATTCCTTCCCCGGTGTGGAGTTAGAACGTATCTCAGCCTGCAGGATCGAGCGTGTCCCCTTTCGAAGACAGATAAGCCCTGGGACAGGAGGCTCCTTCAGGTTGGCTCAAAAGGATGGGACGGCGTCCCAGTTCAGGGTTATGGGAGGCCTCGTTCTCCATCGTGTACCTGACCCAGTAGCATAGAGCCGCAGTGTGTGGGAGCCCCCGCCCGCCTTCCACCCCAGACTTACAGTCCTGAATGGAATATGGCGGTGGAGAATTGGAACATTGCAGGTTGAAGCATCATATAAATTCACCCCTTCCTCTCTTCTACAAAGATGCTGTTTTCCCAAGAAGCTCTTTTGGGCGCAGGATGCGCCTGCTCTCTGTGGGCTGTGGGAGGGGGTTGGTCACTATTCTCATGTTCTAAGCAAGGCACTGAAATGAACAAAGGCCGCAACTCGCCAGGGTTCCCCAGTGGACAGAGTGGGGACCCCCTGCCCAGCCGGCTCTGCGCATCCTCGGTGCTCCGGAGCAGGGTTGGCCCACGGAGGCCTCCTGAGCCACAGGGCTGCAGCCACACGCCGGTCTGCGCAGGAGCAGGGCCGATGGCAAGCTTTCAGCGGCTCAAGCACGAGGAAACCTGGCTAGAAGCCAGTGCACTCCGCTCCGGGTGCTTTGTCTCTGTCCTCTTCGCTGAAGGTGCATATGGATTTCGTTCTCTCATTTTGCCTTTCCAGTAATAAGGAACTAAAGTGGGGGGTCTGGGTCCGTGCACTGGTCAGGCCCCTCAGGCTTGGGCCGCCGGGACACTGGGCAGGCGCACAGGCCTCCTGGAGCAGCATTCGGAGCCCGTCCATGAACAGATGGACTGCTGAGGGTTGTAACAGGGAATTGAGCCGGGCCACTGAACACTTGCCTCAGTTACAGATCATTTGCCTAATTCAAAGGACCTCTGGAACCGTCTGGGCTCTGGAGTGGGGCAGAATCCTGTGCTGCGGCAGCACCTGCTTAGAAAGAGGGATCGTGTCCCCTCGCACGGCTAGCCCGCCGCCCGCCACTGTCCGGTCTGGTCCATTTCCACCGGCAGATTTTTCACTTCCTCAGCCAGCAATATCGGGGACCCCGTGATTGTGTCGTCCTCGTTGCCCCAAGAGCATCATCTGCCCTTAGGCCAGCCTTCCCCGAGGTGGTGCCCTGCAGGTGTGTGGGACTGCAACTCCCAGAAGCCCCCTCCCTACTACAGCGGGCTGCAGGATTTTGGGACCATGTTTGAAGGGCACCGGTTTGGGAAGAATGGCTTAGCAGAAAAGCTCTGTTGCCGTTCCGGATGTGGAAGCCACTGGCCTGTGCTCTTTGCAGCGTTCCCCGTTACGACCAGCCTCCGCCTGTGACATACCAGCCGCAGCAGACGGAGCGAAGCCAGCCGATCCTGGTGCCCGCCAATCCGTACCACACTGCAGAGATCCCCGACTGGCTGCAGGTCTACGCCAGGGCCCCCGTGAAGTGAGTGCCAAGCGTTGCCCAGTTGCCCATGGACCTTTTTTCTGCCCTGCCCCCCAGCAATTAATTCATCGACTGGCGTAAAAACTGACCCTGGAAAGTGTTTGCATTTCTGCTTAGGAGATGCTGAACAGGTTCAAATGTGGTGTGTTTGGGTGGAATATTACTAACTAACTTGCCCAGTAACATTTTTAAACGACTTAGTAAAAGGCTCACATTCTTTCTTGGAAAAATGGTTTTGTTTGGAACTGAAAAGTAATTGATATTTTAATGGCTTTGCACGGAACGTGGGCCGGTTGCCCACAGCGGCTTAAAGCACACGCTCGTCTTCCCAAAACCAGCGATGGCTAGGAGGAAAACTCACATGCACAGCGGCATTCGCTCACAATTTTCATTACTTCCCTGCTCAGTAACATTGTGCTTTGCAACAGATACGACCACATCCTGAAGTGGGAGCTCTTCCAGCTGGCTGACCTGGACACGTACCAGGGGATGCTGAAGCTGCTCTTCATGAAGGAACTGGAGCGGATAGTGAAGCTGTACGAAGCGTACCGGCATGCGCTGCTCACGGAACTGGAGAACCGCAAGCAGAGGCAGCAGTGGTACACGCAGCAGCACGGCAAGAATTTCTAGCCGCCTCTCCTCGTGCTCTCGAAATTGTGACCAGCGCTTTGGTTAAAAGGGCAGCTTTCTCTTTACTGATCTTGCACCTTCTGTAATTATCTCCTTTGTGTATCATGTTTATTGAATACAAAAGACATTTGTTATATTGTACAAAGAAGTTAGTTTCTTATTCTGAGAGTCAGTGTAGAGACAAGAAAAGGCACATTATTTTGTCTGGTGTCTCTTTTATACCAACAGTTATACCTTGCAGAAGCAAATTTTATTTTTCAAACAATACCTGTCCTTGTAAGCGAAGACCTGAACCTAGTTAAGCCTCTTCAGGGAACCCCACTTCCCACGTACAGCAGACAATCCAGGGCAAGCAGCCTGCCTGCTGGAATAGATCGAACAGCCTCACAGCGCCTTTACTGAAGCCTTGCCAAATAGGGTTTTCGGGCGGTCCTCCCTCCCCCAAACAAGTCCTGCCTTACTGTGACTGTTCGGCACGGTTCCCGTTGACCACCCCTCGGCCCAGGGGGCTCCTGGCCCAGCAGGTGCTGCCTGCAGGCTGGCAGGAGCAGCTTGCAGCTGTGGCGCTCTTCCAGAAAGGTAACAGGGCGGATCTGGCCCGTAAGGGGGTGGCTGCGAGAGCTGCTGGGGATTGAGTGAAGGGAGCAGCCCCTCGGCCCAGCCGTCTGGACTCCGGCTTGCCATGACCAAAGCAACCGCGGCAGCCAGGCTGCGGCAAAGCTGCCTTGGCGGCCAGGACTTGGGGTCACTTGGCTCACGCCTCGATGCGTGAGGCAGCCAGCAGTATCGCTTGTGGGGCCCGCATAAGAAAAGCGGCTTCTCTTGTGTGTCCTGTAAAACCTGAACATTAAATAAAATTTGTTTTTGTTTTAGCTTGCGAGTGGGTGCCAATTTCCTACAAAGCCCGTGTGTGAAATGGTGAGCTGCCCGGAGTGCTGCAGCTGTTGGGTGGTTGAGAAAGTAAATAAATCCGGATCCGGCACTGCCCTGGCCCTTGCTTTGCATACGCATCCTTGCACTGGGTGTGGGGAGCGGGGCCAGGACTGATCACAGAAATCTTGCAGAAGGTCGGCAGGCGGCTATTCTGTGGATTTCTCTGCAGGACAAGCACGATGGAGATTATTGGTGTGGCTAAAGCGTGATTCCGTGATCAAAAGCCTCTTCGAATGCCTAGTCATGGCTCAGACGTTCTGTCAACTAAGCAGTTTAACGACAGTTGGGTTTAGCAGGGTCAGGATTAAGAAATGACATCTACTAAAATCGTATGGAATATTTTTCTAAGGCCACAGGGGTTTTAAGCTTACTCTTCTTCAGGGGCAGCCCGAGTACTTCAGCGGCTTTTGAAAGTTGAGGGGTTAAAAAAAAATCTCAAAATGAAGCTGTTTTAGTACAGGCGGGCTTGTTTTTTTTTTTTTTTTTTTTTTTTTTACAAATGGCCGAATCTGTGCCCCCCGAGCAGAGCTTTTCTTCAGCTAGGGCGCCGGCCTCATGCTGCAAGGGCAGCCGTCTAGCGCAAGCGGGAAGGAAGCTTGGACTGTCATCCACGGGACGGGCAGAAGGCAGTGTCTCATTGTGAACAGCTGGGAATGAATGAAGGGACAGAGGAAGTACTTGTCTTAGGAACCAGACTTTTAATTGACAATAAAATAATAAAAACTAGGCACATTCCTTATGCACTCAACAAAAATATATACAGTGAGACTCTCAAATACATGTACAAAAAAACACTTTCCATCTCTTAATGTACCATAGCAAAAGAAATATCTTTGCAGCTTCTGCGAAGGCAATCTTTTTTAAAGTGAATACATTGTCATTCACGGCCGGATGAAGAGAAGTGTGTTAAATCGAAACCTTTGTGCGTAAAAGGAATGTTATGAGACATGGTCCCTCTTGAATTAAGGTTTTGTTTGCTCTGAAACCCTGGAGTTGTATGAATGGCCCAGGGGACTCGGGTGGGTCCGGAGGAGCCCATGCGGGGAGAGGGTCAGTGGCTGCTGCTCTGGCAGGGTCTCGGTAAAGCCCTCCGCCCAAGCAGCTCGGCACTCCCTTCTCTAGGTCCCAAATCTCAGTCCTTAAAAGTCCTGAAACTAGGGAGAGTGTTCTGAAGAACCAAAAAGTACGACGTCTGTGGCCAAAATTAAGTCACTGCCGTGTAAAGCGAATGACCTTCATGCCGACTCGTCTCCTTGCAAGTGGGGCATTATCCAAATTAAAGCAGCCACACGTAAGCCATTGATGGGTTATCGGTTTCCTCCGCCTTCCATTCCGGGAGTGCCAGAGGCTTGTACACGGATGCAAAATGGTTAACAAGTTTAATTATGTGTTTCATGCACCTCTATGGAAAGCATCTCGATTACATGGTCTTCTTTTCTGTGCCTTCGGAGGAGTCCTTCTTCGGTGGTGCAGGGAAAGCGTGGTGGTACAAGTGTCTGTGGGTGGCAGCTGCACTGTAAAGTTTGTACAAAGCCTGCAAACAGAAATGCAAAGCTCAGAAGGAAGAAGTTTCCGGGCGCCACGCAAAGCTGCTGTGTCATTCCTGCTAAGCGCGGTCAGGTCTCCCGTGCGCATGCTTTGATCCCACACAAGGGGAGAAAAGCCAACGAATCCGCTGCAGGATTCCGCTTTTCTTTTTGCTTGTTTCAAGTCCCAAGCTCTCCTGGTTTGCAAAGGTGCACTCGAAGGGACGGGGGCTGCCTGGAGAGTGACCTAGAAGCTAGTGCGGTTTCTGGATAATATCGTGCCAAGGGGCAAACGTTCAGGTCTGCTCAGCTGCTGAATACCACCTTTCACTTTCTGTGACAGACAGAAGTGAACCACCCGACGGAGTAATACAAGGAAAACAGTCAAATCGTTCAAAGGCAGGCCATTGGTCACCGCAGCTGTGCAGCAAGTCACAGGCAGGGGGGGGACTAACTCGTACTGGTGACACCGTTTCAAACTGGCAAGCTGGTACATGTGTCTGAAAGCAGGATGGGGCCTCTACTGCCCAGCCCCGGGAGTCCGGGGGTGGGGGGCAGCACCCCTTCATGCATACGCAAGTCCCGTCCGGTTGCAATAGCTGGGTCCTACACGTGGACAGCGGTTCCTACGGAAGCACAGGGAGGAGAAATATTCCACTGCTTTTGTAAAAATAAAAATATTGGTAACCATTTTACTATTTTTGGATTGCAGTGGTTGAGAGCTGTTTTGATGGAACACACCGGTTCCTATGATGCATTCAATCTAAAAAGATTGCAGAAAGCTAGAACTGCAGAAAGCCGTGTGTGTGCGGGGGGAGGGGGGGCAGACGGCCACACATCTACCCCCCCCCCCCCACATGAGCTGCAACGTGTTAGCTTGGAAGCACTGCAGCAAAAGCGCACAGAGCAGCAGCGGCCTAAGAAAATGGGCCAAAGAGGGTGGAAGACAAGCCCCAAAAGCAGCGGGGGCACACGCCCGGGATGCACGCATGTTGGCGGGAGACCAGCAACTTCGGCCAAGCAAGAGACGGGCTTACCTCGTTGGTGTTTCCCTGCGGAAAAGGCAGTGGCAAAAGAGAAGGTGAGAGAAAGAACAGGTTGAACAGATCCTGCCATCCCATCCCCAGTTAAGCACTGTCTGATGGGGCTGCCTTGGAAACCTCCCGCTCCCCCCTCCCTCCACCAATGGCACCCCAATGTGGGCTTAAAACAAGCAGGTCCCTCTGTCTTAGACATGCACATGGAGCCATGTCACGAGCGGGTCTGGCTGGAGCCGGGGGTCAGACTAGATGGCCCGGGAGGCCCCTTCGGACTCACCCAGTTTTTGTTTCTATGTTTCTAAGTCCCCCCTGCAGCAGCACCGCTTAGAAATGCCCCTTTTTGTTCCCAAGAGGCCATCTGATGTACTTCTTAACTTTGCTTCTCTATATTGACAACACCGTTGTCATTTTCTCAAGACTATCGCTTTGGCCCCATAGGAATGGTGCGAGATGCATTTGTTAAATTTACACATACACACTTGACAAAAAATACTGCTTTTCCATGATTTATGTCTCAGGCCTGTCAAGCGTTCAAAAGCCTTACACTTCTGAGCCGGAAAGCCGTTTCTAAGTTTGGAAAATGCCCATGACGACTCCGACCACCTGCACCCAAAGCACCTGCTTTAGCAGCGAAAGGTGTTTCTTCCCTGGAAAGTGCCAGGCAAGAGAGAGGACACCCCGAGGGGACGTGAGGCCGGCCCCTCCTCTGATTAAAAGGCCAATGCTCTTCCGACAGCCCCCAGGCGAGGCAGCGCCTCCCGGCCTCCCGCCCTGGGTTGCTCCCTGACAGGGCGCCCATCCGCTTGTGTCGGTGAAGACCAGGGGGCCCCTGGGGGCGGGGAGCATGTGCATTGCACCCAGGCTTCTCTCTCGTCTGAGCACTTCACTGGTGCGCAAAGTCTCGACCTGTTGGGGTCATGAGGGGCCCTCGTGTGCCTTCCCAGGGCAGGCCGATCTGGACTCGGAGGATGAGGCTCCGGGTGGGAGCCAGTTCCAGAGGCTGGTATGAAAGAGCTGGAGGGGCTGCTCTCAGGGCAGACTCCCCAGGGCGCCAGCAGAATAACCGAGGGGCACAGCTATCGTGAGGGGCTTGGAACTGGGGAGCTCCTCGGAGACATGCAAAGCGGGTGCCCTTCTCGGCCCCACGACATGACACCCGGAGCGGAAGGCTACCCAACTACTGGGCCGGCATGTGGAGGGGAGAGAACTTCTTGCGAGAAAGGCCTGTGGCTTGAATGCGCGAAGGGGGGGGGACCTGGCGCACGACACCCTCTCCCTGCCCCCTCCCTCTCTCCACCACGTCCGTGCTTCGGAAAGGCCACGCCACCTTCCCGGGCATCTCGCCTGCTTCCGCCAGCTGCTCTCTGCCCGGAGGCCAGCGGTGCCCAGCGGTGCCCAGCAGGCAGCCAACGGGAGAGGGGCTCTCCGTTCCGGAGGCAGAGGGGCTCTCACCTGGTCCCAGAGCGCCGCGGCCACCTGGTCGATGACGGCGCCCAGCTCCCGGTACTCCCCGGAGTACCTGATGTATGCCCACGTGCACAAGGTGATCAGCGTCAGGCCCATGACCATGTTGCAGAGGCTGGCGATGATGTCCAGGCCGACGAAGCCGGTGACGCCGGCCACCACGTAGGTGACGAAGATGACGACGAAGAGGGTGGCCGGCGTGCGGGCAGCATGGAAGATGTTCTTGCTGTCGTTGTGCTTGATGAACTGCAGGTAGAGCTCGTCGATCTCGGCCTCCAGCTGCTGGAGGTAGCGGCGGCTGAACTCCTCGCCCCCCATCTTCTTCACGCTGCGGAACAGCCGCACCGCCTCCTCCCGGAGGTCCAGGTGCTTGCTCTGGAGGTCGCTGGGCGCAAGGAAGGGCTTGTCGCCCCCACACACCTGCACAGGGGGGAGGGTTTGGGGGCAAAGCAGGAGGTGACGTGGGATGACAGAATGCTCCTCTGGTGGCGCCTGGGACTGACAATGGCTGCACCTGTATGTAGCACCAGCCATGGTTTATGTAAACCAGGGCTTGTCGCCTAAGCCACGAAGTGCCTAGCAGACAGCCAAAGAAACCATGGCTTGTTTTGTTCTCTCCCCCATGCATCTGGCCAGCTTTCAGCGAGGTTCTTTCAGGCTGCTCTTGCCAGGCACCTCTGGGCAGACAGCAGCACAAACAAGCCAGGGCCGTGCCATTGTTCGGAGTGAAAATGATCGCAATAAGCCGTGGTTTAAACAAACTAGATGGGTTTAAGCCAACAGCAAACATGGCTGTCCATTGTGGTTTTTGCAGTTGGTTAACAGACTATAGTGAGGACTTCAGACACAATGATCCAGCAGATTTCAATGAACCATGGCCTGCCCCCCCCCCCCCCCCCCCCCCACCAACCACGCCCAAAAGTACCCCCGAGGGGGGCCAATGTGGGAAGCCCCGGGGACCACTTTTGCCCCCCCCCCCAAAAGCACCTCCCGCTGCAGGTGCTGGGATTTTTTAAAAAAAAGATGTGTGCACAGCTGGGCAGTCCCAAAAGGGTCAACATGAACCTGATCGCCACCTAAATTTGATCTGCTCAACATTCCGCAACAGTGAGAAGCATAACTTGGAGCTTGCAGACTGGGCAGTCTGGGTGCTCCGGGGGGAGCAGGCGCGATTCTTTTCCGGTTCTGGGATGCAGAGCGAGCCATGCAGCCGACAGGAAGAGCCGACTCCTGCGAGAACAGGTCAAGGCGGGGCGCCACCAGCCCAGCTCCTCACGTTAAGGGAAACCCATGAGCGGGGGAAGTGGAAGCCGCAGCTCCTGGCCCTGAGGTGACCCATTGCTCTCGAACCAAGCTATCCCGCCCAGCGATCCGGCATGCTCCAGGGATTCCCCAAGATCCTTCCACTGCATGAGGAAGTCCTCTCGTCCTTCCACGATCTCCTGCCTGCCCTCAGCGGTCCCCAGGTCCCGGCGCCACGGCAGCACAGAGGCGGTGAGCGCTGCCCACGGGGGGCTGGGCCCAGCTTGAGGCACAAGCAGCTGGACATCTGAAGACCTGCTGAATGGGGTGAAGTCTGCCGCAGGGGAGGCTGGAACCCTGAAACCCGGGTGCCGGCACCTTCCCTGAGCAGCCCCCCGGGTGGGACACAGATCCCGGGTCCAGCCGAGCTCTCCATGCTCTGCAGGGAAACTTGCTCCGAGTCCTCGGCAAACGGGGACAAGATTCCTGAACCAGGTTTCCAGCTGGACCCAGTGAAGGACTCGGGGCAGCGGAGAAAGGCCGGCACACGCTTCACGGACACGCCCACGGGCAGGGCGGGTTTAAGCGGCAATGCCACAGTCACTGCCTCGGAGTGCGGGTCCCGGCACTTTTCAGCAGCTGACAGATCCAAGCCCTCTTTCAAGGCAGGAGCGGCCTCTCTGTGAGCACAGCTGAATGCGCGGGGAACCGATCAGTGCAAGCGTCTTCCCCCCGCCTGCTTTTCCCTGTGGTGCCTTGTTGCTGGTGGCTCCCAGCGGGAGGCCTGTCTGTGCCTCCCAGACCCCCTGCCCCCTGCCCCTCCCCTGACAAATTATTGTGCTCCAGAAGCACCTGCACGGGCAGCGCTCGGGGAAGGGGCAGGGTCACTGGAGGGGTGGTGAAGAACGGCGGGTGCCGTATGGCAGGCCAGGGACAGAGGGTGCGTCCATCAAGCCTGGCTCCTCCCCCACACACAGCTCTGCTCACAGTGCGAGAGACGGACTGCGATCCAAGTTTCTGTCCCTCATGACTGCAGGAGAGCCTGTGTGGATAATAACGACAGCAAAGAGGCCAGACTGGGAGGCAGGTCTGAGCCAGAAGCCTCTTGCCCATCGACAGCTGAGAGGAGAATGACTCATGCGAAACGGGCCGAAGCGTGCAGCCTCGCACGAGGTACCTGGGGGAGAGCAGAACGCATTTCTTCTGGGCGATGCCCTCGCTCTGCCCGGCTGCAGAATTCCGATTTACATTGACAAGTCCTGGCAAGGAGCCCTTGGGCGGATGAAAAGGGGAAGCCTTCACCAGCCTCAGCGGCCCAAGCAACAGCAGCTCCGCCGGCCCGCCAAAAGCCCCTCCAGCCCAAGGGGGACCCCCGCAGAACCGCGGGGCAGAACCCGTGGGCACAGGATGTGCCGGGCCTCGCACTCACCTCTTCCATTCTTCTGTTGTATGTATCTTTGGCCGTGGCCACAGCGGCAAGGTTGTTGGCTTCGGCTGTAGCCTGGGGGGGGTGGGGGAGTGAGGAAGGGGGAGAAGAGGCAAAAAGGAAAGCGCCGGCTGCAGACTCCCCGTGTCCGGGGAAGCACGCCCGCACTCTGGCCCAAACTAGCAGCACCGGCGCCCGCAGGGAGCGCTCCCTGGGTCCATCAGCTACGGGTGGGAGAGGCCCGTGACCTGGATCTTGTCTCTGGCAAAAGGCTCGGCTTCGAGGCAGCCAAGAGCAGAGCTGCTCCCCACGAGGGCACCCCCTGCACCTGCGCAGCGTGAAGTCGCAACCAGGGGCGCCTCCGCCATTTTCAGAGCACAGGGAATCTCCGCATGGAGAGCTGCTGTTTTCCTTTGCCCTGCCCCTGGGAGCTCCTGCAGGCGGCACCGCAGCGCTGGCGCCTCCCCCGTCCCCGACTGAGCTCCACGGGCGCTGCTCCCCAGCCTTTCCTCCGGGTAGCAACCTCTGGGCACTGGCAGAACCCAAGTTCCAGCAGAAACCATTTGCTCTTCGTCACAGCCTGTCAAATGGCCCCCACGGCACCATCCCAGCTGAGTGCTGCAAAGCTGCCGAACTCCGCCCACTCCTCCCCACTGCTCAGCACATCCCTGGCACCCCCAGGTGGCGGCCCCCGACACTGCCGGCTCCTCCCCCCCTTCCCCTGGCCAGCATCGGCCATGGTGACAGCTTTCGGGAGCCACCCTTTCCGGTGCTCCAGGTCCTTGGGGTGGCAGTTCTAACATCCCTTCCTAAGGGTTGGGACTCGGGGAGGGGAAGGCCGGGCTGGGCTTCCGAGGACCAGAAGGGAAGGGCGGGCAGGGGCCTCCCCAGCGGGGCCTCCCCACCGCTGTGTTAGCTCCTGGCACGGAAGGGGGCCGCACGGCCTTCCCCGGATGTGCTGGACCAGCTCCCACCACCTCTCGCTACCGGGGCTGATGGAAGATGCAGCCCGACATCATTGCGAGGACTGTGGGTTCCCACACTGGGCGCAGGGAATGGAAGGCGAGCACCGATCCCAAGGGGCGTGGTGCTGTGCTTCCTCCAGAGGAGAACGGGGGGCACGGGGGGCACCCTACCAGAACCCTGGCTCGCTTGGCCGGAGGCCAGACTGCCCCAAGGAACAAGGGAACCTCCCAGATCCAGGTGCCGGAACATGAGTTCCAATGCATGCAAGAGTGCAGTGGAGCACCCTTTTCTCTTTACGCAATCTTATTAACACTCTTTTGCTGCCACGGAGGAGTGCCAGAGCCCTGACCTGTACCCTGGGGCAGGGCAGCCCTGGGCGAGAGCAGCGACCGGCGGGCTTAAAGGGCAGAATCCTGCCTGTATCGCTGTGATTCTGCTCCCAGCTACCTATTGCCGCTGTTCGAGTGGAAAGCGCAGGAGTGGGGCTGTGAATCCCCCGCCCCGCACGGTGCCGGCAGCAAGACCCTCGGCCGGTACAGCAGCAGCCTCGGTGACGCGCCCACTTCCTCGGGCTCGCCTGGCGCCCCGTTTGCAGAACCAGCTGGGCCGCGCTGCAAGTGCACTCCGGGACCACCAGGCCCCCCGCGCTGGCCGTCCCGAGTGGCTGGCAAGACGAGGGCGCTCCCTGCCCAGCAGGCCTCCCAGGTGCCCCCGTGGCACAGGGGCATACCTGCAACATCGATTTGGGGTGGGGGAGCTCCTCTCCTTGGTAGATCTTAATGTAGGCCTGGGAAGAAACGGACAAGAAACAGAGGCTGAGGGACACTGCGCGGGCCCTTCCAGCCCGTTGCACACAGAACCATCTGCAAGAGTCGGCACGCATGAAACCCATGAGACGCCCCACCAGGCCGCCTGTGGGGTTGCGGACCCAGGAGGGCTGCTGGGTCTTGGCTCGGCTCCCACACTTTCTGCACGGTTCCGGGTTCACCTGGAAGCGCTGCCTTAGAGACCAACTCCAGCCCGCCCGGGGCGAGCGATCTTCCGTTGCTACGTGGCCTTCCCAAGCCCGTGCAGAGATGCCTCTCCAATCAGCCCTGCGCCTGATGCTCCCTGCAAACATGGAGCCTCGCAGGCCAGGACTCCTTCCCCAGCACCGCCGCCTCACCTTGAAATACTCCAGAAGGCCTCGGCAGGTGATATGGTTGCCGTTGATCTCCTTGACGTCCAGGTTCTTGGGGCTGAGAAGCCACGGAATCAGCACTTTCAGGTTCTTGATGAAATCTTCGTCAATTTCTGCGGAGGGGACAGAAGTGATGAAGAGGGAACAGAAGCACTTCAGGGCCCTGCAGGCAGCGGCGCCACAGGGGTCGGCCAGTCAGCGCCCTGCACGGCCACACTGGGCTTCTGGTCCCGGGACCGTCCCGCCCCCTCCAGGCTGCACGCTGGCAAGGGAAGGGCTGGCCTGCCGAGAACGCCCGCAGAGGGCCCCACTCGCCGAGACCACAGCTGGGTGGTGGAGCACGTCCGGGCACCCTTGGGTGACTGGGGCAGTGCGGATGGTGCGGAAGGCCTGCCGTCCCAACACAGACTTTTCCGACTGCTGCCCGCCTGAGCAGACAGCACCAGGCTGGGGGCCCTGCGTTCCTGCAGAACATGGCAGGGGGCCTGCAGCCCAGCCTGGCTCATACAGGTCGCCCCTCTGGGTGGAGAGCCTGCTTCCAGGGGCCCACCCACTCCCCTCCTCCTGGCCTGGAGGCTCCTGGGAGCTTTGGGCAGAAGTGGAAGGGTCTCTGCTCCGTGGCTGGGGGCGACACGAGGCTCCCCCGGGCCAGCACTGGCTGCGCACTCATCTGCCCCAGGCCCGGCACCCACGCATGGCCCGACTCCCCACAAGCAGGCCATGTGGTCAGAACAAGGCAATCAGAGACACCTCTCCCCGCGGTGTGCCACGGCAGCCCCCCCTCCCCGCCCAGGATCACAATCCCTCCCCAAGGCATTATCGCTGGTATGAGCCCCCCAACAAGCCCCTGCAGTGATCAGGAATCCCTGCTCAGGGGAGGGAGGGAAGGAAGCCGGCAGGACAGCACAAGTACAGCCGACCCGGGGCCGCACGAACCTTTGAGCTTCCCGTCGAAGTTGGGGTTGGTGGCCACTTTCAGGCCTGGGTGGGGCAAGAGAAAGCAGGCGATGTTGGTGAAGCAGGAGTGGATGTGCTTCCGGACATTCTGCAGCTCTTCGTGCTGGTTTCCCGAGACCTGAAAGCACCCGGGGAGAAGTCGGTCCTTTCGTGTGCAGGGAAAGCGGCTGCAAACGCTTCCGCAGGGCTGAGTCAACACGGCAGCGCCATTTTTAACAACACGGGACATTTCCAACTGTGCCTGTGAAGCGGGCCTGGGTGCTCCACTCGCATCAAAGCCCATGGCCTTCCTGGCCAGCTGGGGGGCAAGGACCCCTCACGGGCCGCTGCTGCCCTGGCCTTGCAGGCGTCTGGCGGCAGCCGCTGCTCTTCCCAGCCTGAGAATTCCTCCACATAGGACGGGATCTCCCTTTCGGCAGCTCGCATCCAGTTCCACCCACCAACCCAGAGACTACCTGCTACCCGCAGAGATCCTGGCAGCAGGATGGCGTTCAGTGTGGATAAGTGCAAGGTCTTGCACTTGGGGCATAGGAATGGGCGTCATAAGTACAGGTTAGGGGACAAGTGGCTGGAGAGCAGCACTTGTGAAAGGGACCTCGGGGGGCTGGTCGACTGCAGGCTACACATGAGCCAGCCGTGTGATGTGGTGGCCAAGAGGGCGAACGCCACCCTTGGTTGCATAGCCAGAAGTGTGGCTTCTAGAGCGAGGGAGGTGTTACTGCCACTCTATGTGACTCTGGTGCGCCCGCAACTGGAGTATTCTGTTCCATTCTGGGCTCCACATTACAGCCATGTTGGAATGGAATAGGGCCATAAGGCTGGTGGCCGGTTTGCAGGGGAAGCCGCACGAGGCAAGACTGAGGGAACTGGGTCCCTTCAGCCTGGAGAAGAGGAGACTCAGAGGGGGTCTGTTGGCGACATACAGGTATGTGAGGGGGTGTCACACAGAGGTGGGAAGAGGCCTTTTCTCCCCTGCAGAGGAAGGCAGGACGCGCTCCAACGGAGCAAAGCTCAGGGAACCAAGGTTCCATTTGGATGCCAGGAAGCACTTCCTGAAGGTTAGGACCCCGAGGGTGTGGAATGGGCTTCCACGGGAGGTGAGGGTGTTCAAGGATAGGGTGGAGATGCACATGGTAGGCATGTCATGAGCAGGGGGCTCAGACTAGATGGCCCGGAAGGCCCCTTCTGACTCACTCTGGTTCTCGGTTTCTATCCTCCTCCATGTCAGGGGCTTGCTGGGCAAGTCAGGGAGGTCCTGGAGCAGCCTCCTCTAGCGCTCTACCCTGCAGGTGTGTCCGGCTGCAATGTCTATCTTCCCCCATGCAGGCCGGGGTTGATGGGAGTTAAGAACATGGGAAGCTCCCTTCTACTGAGTCTGGTCCTCGGTCCATCGAGCCCAGTACTGGGGAAATTGACCAGCAGCCACAGCAATGCAGGGCTTTCGGCAAGGTTCCTTCCCAGCCTCGCCTGGAGATGCCGGGCATCAAACCTGGGCCCCGTGCACCCAAAGCGGGGACCTGGCCCAGAACCGCAGCCCTGACATACCTGGAGGGGTCCAGGTGGGAAAACCGGCTCGGGGCTCCTGGGGAGCATAAACAGGGATTTCGCCCCGGCTTGCCCCGGGTACTGCCACTCCTGTGCCTTCCCCTTCCAGAGAGAGGTGAAAGCGCAATTTCTGAGCACTTGCCTTCTCCTTTCCACCTCTCCCCTTCACACCCAACAACTCGCGCAGTTTTGGGGAGAGTTAACAGGGCTTGCCTGCTCTCTGCACCAGCCCACGTGGACGAGTGATAGCCTCAAACCCTTCGGGTGCCCTCCCAGGGGCTTTCCTTGCTTGGGAACTCGTGCGTCGCGTTTGCGGCCCGATCGCAGCTACATGCATTTTGCAGCCGCAATCGGCCATCGGCCTCCTCTGCCTGCTCCTTCGCTGCACCAGCCACCTGCCCCGGCTTTCCATCGTCCCCAGGGCAGTTTGCCCCCAGAAGCAAATGCTCTGCCCAGAGTGGTTCTGAAGCTCCACCATGCGCATCTTCGGCACAACCCCCTCACCAGAATTAAAAATGCTCCACGCAGCAAGTGGCTCAGCCATCACAGACACAGTCCACATTCTTCCGTGTCTCCTTTGGCTAGGGCTAGAAATGCACCCCCTCCACGCACACACCCCTTTATTTTGAACAGAGATGGAGACTCCAGGATGGAGAACTCCGTCCCCCAGCTGGTGGGTTCCCCCACCTCTGTTCACCTTCGGGTGGCAGGGACCAATGATGATATTCCCGCGGGCTTTTGACACCGTCCAAGGAAGTTTCCAACATTCCTATGCCAGGCTCTTTGCCCCTTGGGGCCAGTGCGGTCTGCTCCCTGGCTGAGGAACCTGCAGCCCCAGCCAGATGCAGCCCTCAAAAGGTTTTCAGGGTGGACTGCAACCTCCCTGCAGCTGCCCCGCCCCTCCCCTGGCCCACCCAGTGTTTTCAGAGCTCTCCATCTTTCCAACTGCAAAGGGGAAAAAATAAGGTGGCCACTGATCTTGTTTCTGGTACTTCGTTTTATGCCTTTTCTTTATGGGTTGCTGTTCCTCACCCCACAGCGCCAGCGCCAGCCCTCCTGCCGCTCTGCCAGCTCTCTTCCTCTGCCGTGGTCCTTTAAAGCACTCTCTGTTTCCATCTGCATCCTGCTTGTCGGGGAAGATGCTAAGAGGGCTGCAGGCACCCGCCCCTCTTTAAAAAGAAGGCAGAGGCAAGCGGCAGAAGCGAGCAGGAGCAAGGGATTCACGGGGGCCAGTGGGGAAGGAAAAGGCCAGAGAATCACTGCAGCTCAGGGAGGACCGATGTCAGACCCCTGATTTGGCACCGCCGCCTCCAACCGCACGTGAAAGAAAAGAGCTTTGCCCAAAAGACACCGGAACATGCCCCGAGCGGCTCTCCTTCCTGTCTTGCTCCTTCTCCTCTTGTCCCTCCTCTCCGTCTCCTTTTTCCACAAGAACTGAACTGTAGCAACATGCACACCAAGTGCAGAGACCAAACTGTAGCTGAACTTGGTGCAAACCCCCCTAAAAATCAGAAATGACGTGTGAACAATGCCAACTAGTGCCAATTACCCAGTGGACATACGGAGCCTCTGCAGCACCTTCCACAACCCAGAACTTTGCTTCTTACAGAAACATGATTACATCAATAAAAACACCAGCTTTCCACCTAACTTTTCCCGAAGTCCCTCCCCGGCCACACACTTCTAGGACAGTATCTGATTTGCTTCCGATAAACTGCTCTACACTTTCCTGTTTTCCCAGCTTTAAGTGGGGGTTGCTTTCTAGGAGAGGTTGTTATGGTACAAGGCCAGCAGCTCATCCCAGCGTTTCATGGCAGGGCGGGCACGGTGGTCGCCCACTTGTGGCTCTCCTGTGTATTCCTTCGAGTCCTTTTTCTGACCACGGAAAATACATTAAAGGACAAAAGATTTGCCAACTCAGGGGTAGTACGAGGACCCCCCTGTCTGGCGCACCCTTCATCTCGTCCCTGCCACATCCTTCTCTCTCTCTCTTCCCACCCCACCCTTTCTCCGTAGTTTCAGAACACTGCATTACTTAGTTAGAACAAGAATGACATTGGGCCCCCAGCCAAACCCAGAAGGATCCCTGCAAAGTCATTCATCTCGTGTTTGCCAAGTACAGGAAAAATAAAGTACGCTGAATGGCTCAGATATACTCGGAGCCAAGCAAGGTTTGTTTCGAAGCCTGAAAGTCTCCCTTCCCTCCCGGAGGTGCCCCAAACAGCATATAATCTTAACAAACAAGGACTGATAAAATGAGCCAGGGTTGAGTGGGTATGAATGGGGGGCAGCCCTTGGACTCTGCTCCCAGCTAGGCCTGTAGGCACCCTAAAAGTTCTGGAGGGGAAATGCCAAAATAGTTGTTGCTGTTGTTAGTTGCGAAGTCATGCCCAACCCATTGCGATCCCATGGACAACATTCCCCCAGGCCTTCCTGTCCTCCACCATCCCCTGGAGTCCACCTAAGCTCACGCCGACTGCTTCAGTGACCCCATCCAGCCCCCCCCATCCTCTGCCTTCCCCTTCTCCTTTTGCCGTCAATCGTTCCCAGCATTAGGCTCTTCTCCAGGGAGTCCTTCCTTCTCATTAGGGGCCAAAGTATTTGAGCTTCATCTTCAGGATCTGGCCTTCTAAAGAGCAGTCAGGGTCGATCTCCTCTAGGACTGACCGGTTTGATCGCCTTGCGGTCCAAGGGACTCGCAGGAGTCTCCTCCAGCACCACAATTCAAAGGCCTCAATCCTTCGGCGCTCAGCCTTCCTTATGGTCCAGCTTTCACAGCCACACATTGCAACTGGGAAAACCATAGCCTTGACTATACACACTTTTGTTGGTGGTGTGATGTCTCTGCTTTTTAGTATGCTGTCTAGATTTGCCATAGCCTTCCTCCCCAGGAGCAAGCGTCTTTTAATTTCTTGGCTGCAGTCCCCATCTGTAGTGATCGTGGGGCCCAGGAAAATAAAACCTGTCACTCCCTCCATTTCTTCCCCATCGATTTGCCAGGAGCCAAAATAGTAGGGAGCAGTTTATTTGGCTTTCAGACCTCTGAAAGACAAACCTGCAAACTTTAATAGTTTCCAAAGACTGGCAATAATAGGGGGTGGGCAGAGGAAATCTAAGCAGGAGCGTGTATTCCTAAGCACTATGTACGGGTGTGAAGGGCTGATGCGAAGGACACTGAGGCGTTTGGAACGCGGTGCTGGAGGGGAGCTTTGCAAAGACCCTGGACTGTCGGAAAGATGAACAGGCGAGTCCCAGACCAAAGCAAGCCAGAACTTTCCCTAGAAGCACAAAGGACAAAACTGAGGCTGTCCCACTCAGGGCACATCACAAAAAGGCCAGGCTCCCTGGGGGAGACCACCCTGCTGGGGAAAGAGGAGGAGAAGGAGACCAGTGAGGAGATGGTCAGGCCGTGCTGGGGAGGCCGCAGGGCTGCATTCGGAAGAGCTGAGCAGGACTCTGACGGATGGGACACGCTGGAGAGCTTTCACTCACCACAGGGTTAGCATAATTAAAAACACAGAAGCATAGAGAGAGTCAGAAGGGGCCTCCCAGGCCATCTAGTCTAACCCCCAGCTCCAACTGACTCTGGTCACGACAAGCCCACCATGTGCATGTCCAGCCTATCCTTGAACACCCACACCGATGGGGCCTCAGTCGCCTCCCGTGGAAGCCCATTCCACACCCTCAGGGTCCTAACCGTCAGAAAGTACTTCCTGGCATCCAAACTGAACCTTGAGCTTTGCTCCATCGGAACGCATCCTGCCCTCCTCCGCAGTGGAAAACAAGTCTCTAGCCACCTCCATGTGACACCCCCTCATGTACCTATACATAGCCAACAGATCCCCTCAAAGTCTCCTCTTCTCCAGGCTGAAGAGACCCAGTTCCCTCAGTCTCGCCTCATACGGCATCCCCTGCAAACCGGCCACCATCCTAGTGGCCCTTTGCTGCACTGACTCCAACCTGGCTATATCCTTCCTATAATGAGAGGCCCAGAAGTGAACACAAGACTCCAGTAGCGGGTGCACCAGAGTCGTATAGAGTGGTAGCAATCCCTCTCTCGATCTAGAAGCCACACTTCTGGCTATGCAACCAAGGGTCGCACTCGCCCTCTTGACCACCGCATCACACGGCTGGCTCGTGTTTAGCCTGCAGTCGACCTGCACCCCGAGGTCCCTTTCACAAGTGCTGCTCTCCAGCCACTGGTCCCCTATCCTGTACTTAACAACACCCATTCCTATGCCCCAAGTGCAAGACCTTGAACTTCTCCACATGGAACACCATCCTGTTGTCTCCTGCCCACTTCCATAGTCTGTCCAGATCCTTTTGGATCTGGAGTACCTGCTCCTCAGTTGTGGCCACTGCTCCAGTTTTAGTATCGTCTGCGAATTGGATCAGTGGACTGGTCACCCCCCATTAGGAGATGACTTGATAGCAGGTCACAAGCGCATGAGCCCAAAGCCCCCCTCGCCCCCGCAGGTCCAACCCCCAGTGGCTCGTGGCTCCCAGGAGGCCGAAAAGGCTTCCCTGGCACAGGGCCCTTTGCCATCCATGGCTAACTGTGATTTCCTTTCTCAGTTGGTGGTTCAGGGGCTGCTTTTAAGTGACCAGAAGCGGCATGTTATAAATGCTGGGTCAGCAAGATGGTTGCTTCATCCGCAGGAGGCTGCTTTTCCTTATGAGGTCAATTCTCTTATTGTTTTGATTCCGTTTGTATTGTTCTCTCATTTGAGTGTTTTGCTCCTAATCCAATAGGAGGCTCAAAGCATCTTGAAATACTTGCATGCAATCAAATCTTTCATACCAACCTTGAGACGCTTTTCCAAAAACTTGGCTCCACCTTCAGCCCCGTAAGAAAATTCATAAGGAAAGCTCCAATCACGAACAAGGAATATGAGGGACTAGAAAGAGGACAAGGCAAAAAGTCCACACAAAATGAACCAAATCCTTCTTCAGTCAAGGTTTACCCAAAGCAGGCCACTATTTCAAATGTATCCTTGACTGCAAACATCATATAGCTCCCAGTTGGTTTAATTTCAGGATCTCCCTCCTTTCCTTCCCTTTTGCAGCAAAGACTTGCTTCCAAATTAAAATGTATGTAGTGGTGATGATCTTCTACCAATACCTCTGGATTCCACTTCCAGCCTGACCTTCCACTGAACACCCTGGTGGTCTCCCACCCAGGGCTGTAAAGTGTGCTTAACACTGGATTTAAACTTAGTTTTCTCTTCTCTTTTTAAAATCCATTTTTTGGTTTATATAATAGCTTTCTCGCCCACTTTTCAGGGTGCGCATCCTCTCCCAAGTGATGTCACGGTATTTAAGTGCAATACAACACTAGAAAATTACGAGCAAAGCAACCGAAAAATGAGTGAATGATACTAAAATTAGCAGCGGCAAATAAACCACTCTTAAAACACAGCCCTATAAAATCACCCAAGTGCTAACTGGAACCAAAAGGTCTTTCAGGCTTTCCCAAAGGCCAATAAAGGGAAGACCATGTGCATTTCTCTGGAGCAGCATTCCAGAACTACGGGGCCAACGCATAAAAGGCCGTACATGTTCCTAGTTCTCAGCCTAACAGCATTCACTGGTAGACCAAAGACAGGGCTTCAAACATGGACTTTAAATGCTGCATCAAGACATCGCTTTTAGGTGGTCCTTTGGATCAGGGTGCGGGTTCTTTTGTTAGAATTGCATTTTCATATTTTACTCGGTAAAAAAGACAAAGCAGGTTGTGACGCCTCCACTTGATTTTGGGAGCAAGGAGGTCCCCGCCACGGTGTCGCGTGCTGGTTAGCGGGATGAGTGAGGACATGCGGGGAGAACACGGTTCCAGCCCACGGTCAGCCAGGAAGCCCACGGGGCTATTTTGGTCCTCCGAGCACGCTCGACCCCACAGTGGAGCTGCGAGGAGAGGGGTTCTGTGCGCTGCCCTGGGTCCCTTCCAGGAAGAAAGTGAGGCCGTAAGCGTGAGTAATAAACTAACTGCGTTTTACACCCACCATTCCAGGGGGCTGGAGACGGTGTGTCCGAGGCACCAGGCCGGTTCCGCTCCGGAACCGTGTGTCTGCGGGGGTGGGAGTGTGCGGGGCCACGCGGAGCGGGACCCTGCTCTCCGCCTCTTACCTGAAAGGGCTTCAGGAACGTTTCCTCCATGGCCAGCCGCCCATATTCTGTGAAGAGCTGGAATGAGACGCAAGCCCAAGAGTCAGGGCGAGAACGAGGGGGAGGCACTGGGAGGCGCCTGTCCCGGAACAGCTGCATTGCGCAGTGGTTGTACTATTCCTGCTCAGAACTATATTGTACGCTAGGAAGGCCCTTGCCAGGTCTGAAAAGATTAGCACGGCCGGCCGGCAACCATTACATTGGGACTCACCGTCCGCTGGACCTCATGTGCCTCCCGGCCTGTCAGGGTAACGCAGCACCCTCCCCGGAGGGCTTGATGCAGGAGACAACCAGCAGTCCTGCCTCATTCCCTGCATCCCCATACAGGTGAAAAGGCTTTCCTACCAGCCTTTCTCAATCTGGTTCCTTCCAGGTGTGCCAGACTACAAATCCCAGCACTCTCAGCTGGCTGGGGTGGCGGGATTTCTAATCTATCCATACCTGGGAACTCAAGCTTGGGAGCAGCTGACCTACAAAATTCCTGCAGGGAGGTTCGAAAGCTGTCCACAAAAGCCCATCTCTGTTAGCCCAACTTCTCAAACTGTGGATAAATGGTTAACAGGGCAGTAGGACCAGCAAAACATGGCACGGGGGCAGAATAAAACTGATTCAAAGGTCTGGGGAAACAAAGACAAAATAGCAGTTCTGTGTGCGTGTCCCATAAGGACCAGAAACTTGAGAGGGAGGGAGAGGGAGAGATGGCCAGAGAATTACCTGCAGGTGCTGCAAATCGTCTTCTTGCACATTCTGCGACAAATTGTACACCTGGGTGAGGAAAAGGGTGCAAAAGTGGCTGGGACGCAGGCCGCCTTCTTGCTCCTGCCCCCCGTGGCCAAGGAGGGGCCTCTCCCCCAGTACGTGATCCTGCAGGACCTCCTCCCTAGCCACCCCGATTTCCTCCCCAGCAGCCGAATCTCTGTGGGGAGCAAACCTGCCTGGCCAGGCTCTGCGCAGCCCAGCCACCCCACTGCCCAGGCAAGGGGCAGCCCTCTGGACCCCCTGCCCAGAGGACTCCCACACCCCCTGCTCTGCACGCACCGCCTGGCAAAGACACACACTGCCTCCCGGTCACCCGGCTCCGGACAGCTCCAAGTTCCTCGGGAAGGGCAGGCGGGAGGCTGCAGGAGGGGGTGCCAGAACGGCCCCCAATGGCGGCAGGAGGCTGCGCCCTCCTCTGGAACAGCCAGCGCCCCTCCCGGGCTGCCAGGGACCCCAGCCGCCCAACCAGTCCCAGCGGGCTCCCCAGAGCGAGGGGCCAGCCAGCCAGACTCTCCGGAGGGCCCAGCTGGCCACCTGCCCCGTGTGAGGCGCCGTTCCGTGATGCGGGCCAGGCGGCCATGCAGATCGCGTGGGCTACCCCCCGCCCCAGACGGTCTCCGAGCACCTCTCGCCCGGACGGGCTCCCTTGAGGAAGGTGCTCCCCAGGCCTGGTCCAGGTGGGGAGGGGGAGGGGGCGGGAGAGGAAAGGAGGGAACAGGGCAGAGGACGGGGTGGCACCAGAACCCCCCAAGATGGCCTGCACAAGCAACTCCCGAGGAGTCCAGTTAGTGTCCTCTTTTCCTGCCCATTTGACTGCACCTGCCTCCCCAGCGTGTGTTGGGCAGGGGGTCGCATCTGCCAACCGGACACCTCCTAGAAAGCCAGTCGACTTGGCTGCACGGGCTGGAAGCACCGGCGCGCCCCCCAGCACCTGCGCATGCCCCCCCCTCATTCTGATGACCGCTTTAGGACCCTCTGAAGCTTTCCCGGGGCCCCTGGGTGAGCCGCCCCGAGCCCATTCCAGCTCCGCTTCCCTCGGCCACCGACGGCGGCCCTCCTTTGCTAACCAGCGAGGCCTCGGAGCAGAGAGCAGCGGTGTCCAGCTCGACCCCCAAGGTCTGCTGGGGGGAGACAAGCCACGGTGCCCCCACGACCCCCTCCGGCTCGCCGGGCCGGCCTCGCGCAGCCGCCGGGCTCCGTTACCTGGATGGAGCTGATCATGGTGCTGAGCGCGAAGACGGTGGCCGAGTCCCGCAGGGTGGACTGGCTGTCGAAGGTCCCCTGCGTGTCCATTAGCAGCACGGCCACCTGCGCAGAAGGGCAGACAGACGGAGCGTTTTGGGGCCGCCCGCCGGCCAGGGGGGACACGGGGAGCCTCCGCCCCTTCCCCCACCCTCACTGAGAGCTGAGGTGCTGGGCACAGCTGTTGCACCCCCCCCTAAACTCCAGCCCCCAGGACACCTTTTGCACACAAAGCCCCTTCTCTACCCTAACCCTAACCCTGCTTCCAAAAGCCGCATTCGCAAGAAATTCTGGCAGGAAATGGAGGGGCCTGAAGCACGAGTGGGGAATGGAACGAGGCAGGGTCCGAACAGTGCAGCACGGGATGCAGCCTGGCCCCTGGCCCCCCGACCACCGGCCCAGCCCTCTCACTGGGTGCTGCACGATCCATACCCATGGGGACTAGAAACTTGTTTTTCAGACTGGGCCAATAACAGGTTAGCAAAGGTGTAGAAGAAGAGGCTGTCCAGGGAGGAGCAGAAGGACAAAACACAGTTCGGCATCCAGGAAGCATTTAGAGGGTGGCCTATGATGGGATTTTACAGATCTCATGACGTTCACAAGAGAACAAGCAAGCCCAATGGGCGGAGCTACTTGGAAGAATGGTGTTGTTGGGCCTGGAGTCTCTTTGGACTGCGGCAACGTTAGGAAAACCCCATGAAAAGAGGAGAAACAAACTCAACCCATCTCACTTTGGCCTGGGCAGCACTGGAAGCAGGTATGGACAAACGTTTCTGTTCTGGTTTCTCTTTTTCATTTTCCAGTCTTAATTTTGGGTCATCCCAAACCTGTATGTACTTCTTTTTTTGCAAGCATCTCTCTGCACACGTGCAGTTTTGTATGCGATGCTGCCTACCATACACAGTTTTTTTAACTGTCCTAACATATTGCAATTTTGAACATTACATACAGGCTTTTTTATACATTATCTTTGATGCAAAAAAATTATCTCGTGAAACTGGGCAACGTGTGGATTTTAGAAGCAAGCTGAGTGGAGGTTCACATACCGGTCTGAGAGGATGAAATTAGGTAAGGACACGCTAAACTGTGAGCCAAACAGAAGCGAACGAAGCGGCTGAGCACAGCGGAGGCTTCTGGCTCACCGCTCCCACGGCAACTGCCTTGCGGGAAGCCCCTTTTCCGGCAGAGGTGTCCAAGCCCCCCACCCCCGTTTTGCCCTGCCTTATGTGCACCACGAAGGCACAGAGCTCGCTCCTGGGGGATCGGGCCCTTTGCCCTGGAGTGGCACTTTGAGCGCTGCACTCAACTCCACCTCTGGGGTGGGGAAGGGCTGCGAAATGCTCCGTCTGGGAGGCGGGAGAGGACGAGCCGTGCGCACGGGGCTGGCTGGACGAGATGTTGCCGTATTCCTGGAGAGATGGGGGTACGGAGGTGCAGCTTTTCGGAGGGGGCGTCTCTCGGCTTTGGGACGACCGCCTCTCTGAATTTAGCATGGCTGCTTCAGCCTGAAAACTCTGGGGCGCCCCTGCAAAGCACAGATGCTCTCAAGAAGACAAACGCCGCAGGGACCCCAGCAAAGGGGAGACGCAGCAGCCACATCTCCGTAAGAGACAGCTTGCCTGAGAGGCATGTCATGATGCTCGTGGTGGAGAAGGTGGGATACACGCGTAATACCAGAACTCGATTATTTTTATGTTAATTCTTGTTGTTCGGGTGTTTTTAACTCTTGTTAACTGCCCAGAGAGCCTTAGCAATTGTTCAGTATAACAAAGGAATGAAATGAAATTAAAATGGTGAAGAATTGGGATCGAGCAAAGAGGGCTCGCCAGGGAACCAGCTCCCGGAAGACGGCCGGCCGTTCCGGTGGCTTCCCTAAGGGCTAGTTGAATTTTGGAGGGTGTGGCTGGCCGGCTTCCTAGTCCCGATGGCTACAGGCGGCCTCGAGAGCAGATGCAGGAGGCGGGGTGTCTATCCGTGGGGGTCCCCCAGGCAGCTGGGGGGCCTGAGCAGACCTCTGGCCTGCTGCCGGGTCCCCAGCGAAGAGCCACAATGAGCCGCTTACCTTGTTCCCATCCGGTTTGTCCACAAGGAAGACTTCGCTCCAGATCTGGATGCCGGTTGTCTCCCGCTCTGAACCGCCTCTCCAGGAAAAACCCGTCAGCGGCTCGTTGTAGTCCCCGACCCAGTCGGCCAGCTCCTGGCGAGGCAAAGGGAGGGCAAGTTATTGCTGCGATGCATGGGGCCAGCCACGGGAGGCCAGGCTCGCAGACCCCTTCTGCTGCAGTCGGAGACGGGGCGGGCTCGAGCCAGGCTGGGTGCGTTTGCTCTCGGGGGGGTGGAGAGGCAACGCCCCAAATCCCCAGGCTTGAATGGGGGCAGAAACCAGACGGGGCACCCTGGTTTGGATTTGACTTTATGGTATTTTGCACACGGTAGGCATGCCATGAGTGGATCTGGCTGGAGCCGGGGGTCCGACTAGTTGGCCCGAGAGGCCCCTTCTGACGCGCTCTGCTTCTCTGTTTCTAAATTTTTAATTATGCAAGCCAGTTTGGTGGAAAAATGTAATTGTCATTACTATTATTGTTCACAAACACAGTACTGAGGGCAGTAGCAAGCTGCAGTCGTTCAAAGTCCTTTTTAGACTGCCTTTTAGACTCAGCCTTAAACACAGCAACCATGAGGACTAGCTCCTTCTGTTGATGTACAGATTAGAATCCCAGAGCTGGAACAGGCCGTTGAGGCCACTGAGTCCGACCCCTTGTCCAGTGCAGGAACCCTGTTCAAAGCAGCTCTGATGGTCACCAGGCACTGCCTGAATGCCACCACGACAGACGACCCCCCCCCCCCCCCCCGGGGCAGTCGGCTGCCTTGTCTGGCAGCTGTGAAGGTTTTCCTGACGTTCGGCCGAAACCTGCCTTCCCGGGACTCACACGGATCGGTTCTCCTGCTACAGTCTTAGAGGAGAAATTGCAGTCCTCTCAGTGGGGCTTCTTAGGCACTCGAAAGGCAGGCGCCTTTCTGCAGCGCCAAATACACTCGGTTCCGTCCATTTGTACGCCCAGCACTCATATTCCAGACCGTGGCTCATCTTGGCTGGACTTCTCTGAACTCGTCCCAGTGGATCTGCAGGGTGGTGGCCAGGACTGGACGTGGACCAGGCCTGCCCGGTGGCACCAGGAGGGCTTCCCTGGGTTCAGAGAAGGCGGCCCAACGCTGCATTTCTCGTCTCTGCAGCCCCATCGCGTGGCTGACTCACACTCCAACTCATGCGCCGGAGAAGCCCTGCCATGCGCCACCGGGGCCAGAGTGGAGCCCGCATCCCCGGCTGGGGCCACTGAGGCCAAGTCTGATCACCGGGGCCCACGGAGAGCAGCCACAATAAACTGTGGCTGTGAAAAAGCAGCCGAAGGTCCACATCACATTTACTGGGTATTTAATTTGCCGCGGATTTCACCACCCTTGTTGCCCTCTGTCTTGGATCCGCCTCGGCATCCACGTCACGGCTCTGCACACTTCCTGGGTCTGGACTTAGTGAGGGGCTCCTCCCTGGCATCGCATCCACCCAAGTGCAGGGGACCCCTGGCCTGCTTTACAGGGGGGCGACGAGGCGGGGAGAACACGTGCGATGCTCGCGCACGCCTGGCACATGCTGCAGAGACGTGCACGACGGCGGCTGGGAAACCGAGGCAGGGCACGGACCCATCCGTCCCGAGCACCCTGAATCTCAGCGCCACGCCAGCTGCAGGCGGACTCTGCGGTAAGACGGGGCTCCCTTCCAGCAGAGAGAGAGGCCCACCCCCGCTTCCCCACTGCAGCCCGTCAGACCCACATGGGCAAGCCCAGGGCTGGGCCAATTTCAGCCCTCCGCGACCAGCAGATCGTCCCCACCTCGCCCAGTGTGGTGTCAGGGCCCCTGCCGACACGCCACGGGCGTTCCATGCTCCAGCATGCGCCTACCATGTTGTACATGTATCGCAGCATGAAGTCCATGAGGAACGACTTTCCCTTCCGGAACGCCCCTGCCACGGAGACGGCAACCACCTCCCGGTCGCGGACGGCTTCCGAGAGCAGGATGCGGCCGAGGGCGGCTTCGTCCAGCTCAAAGGAGTGGTCGTCCTTCACGATGAGCACCTGCACTGGGCGGGCCTTCTCCGACTCCTCCTCCTCGGAGCTCCACTCATAATTCTTCTCCGAAAACCCACCTGCATTGAAGGGACAGGTCAGAACAGAGCCACGGGGTCTGTTTTATCTGATTTATTTCTACCCTGCCTTTTTTCCTTTCAAGAGGCCTACATCATTCTCCTCCTCCTCCTCTCAACCTTATCTTACACAACGGCCCGGCCAGGTAGGCCGGGCTGGGAGGCGGTGCCTGGCCCAAAGTCCCCCGGTGAGCTTTGTGGCTGCGTGGGGACTAGAACCTGGGTCTCCCAGCCCCCGGTCCACATGCAAGCCATGGTACCAAACGGGCTCTTCAGCGGAGGGCTGAGCCCGCATCTCTCCAGAGGCACCTCTGGGCCGCGGGGCCTGATTCTGGAGCAAACAAGGAGAGGGAGGCGGCGCTGAGGCTTTGGGGGCCCAGCAGCTGCGGCCAGGCGGTCTGTCCCTAGCTGCCCTTCACACCAACCTGAAAACCTGTGGGGATGCGGGCACGAAGGAAGCGGGACTGAAAGCCGGCAGCCCAGGCTCAGTGAGGAGGAGGCACAGTGTAACGCAACTCACCGGTTGCCCCCCAACCGAGAGGCTTCCCACTAAACACGAAATCCTTCCTCCACCTGGGAACCCCCCCTTGTCCCAGTCTTGGCCCCCTGGCAAGGCACCCGTTGAAAGGCCGACGCTCGTCACGGCATCCCGCACAGCCATGACCCCCCGGCCCCGGAGAGCCCAAGCTGCGGGCAGACCCATATCAAGGAAGCAGGCCTGGCGGTTCTCATCTCTACCTGGAGCAAGTCTTCTGAAGGGCTTACCTGCCCCTTCTAGACCTCGGCTCCCAAATACAACCAGGAGCGACAAGCGGGTCGATTAGGAAAATCCAACAGTGAGCACTGCAGCCAAGCCCAGAGGGAACGGGGAATTCTGCATAGTGGGGGTGGCATGTTTGTCCCTGCTCCTGAAAAGGCACAGGGATTGTGTCCCGGCAAGCCCCGGTTCCACTACACCACAGCCGCTCGGCCAAATTCAGGGCACTGGCTCACTCGGCCGAATGCAGGGCTGCCCCAGAGACTTGGTTTCAATTCCAGAATGGGCAGAGGGGACCAGAAATGCGATTTGCAGGGGGGAATTAGGAGCCAAGGGACGGGGGAAGCCCTGCCTGCTCATTTGCCCTGGAAAGGAAAGCCCAGGCTGGGGGCCGGGGCACGCACACCCATCTTCGCCCGCTGGCGTGTAACTGCATTTGCAAAGCTGCTCAGCACCGCACACGGCCAGAGGCAGACTGCTGGGCCAGTGACCAAACGGGGTGAGCTCAGGGACATGTGAGGGACCGGGTCTAGGGGTGATTTCCTGGCTCGGCCCCCTGGCCCCCAGCCTGCTTTCTCTCAGGCTAAGCCCGCCTGGCACGGAGCGCTTGCATGGGCGTTCGGCAGCTCAGGAGTTCCTTTCTGCTCCCGTGCGTGGAGAGCCAAGAACCTTGGGCGATCTCCATGCAATGCCCTTTACATTTTCCATGGGATTTTATCCCGGTGGGCAAAGCGGCTCTTAAGGACGCTGGGTGTTTTACTCTGTTTTTACATGTTTCACTGCTGTGCACAACCCAGGGAGCTCCAGCGGCTGGGCAACGCAGAAATTAAAATAACGACAGGGTCGTGTCCACAACCTGGAGCTGCTGCTGCTGCTTCGTTTAAGAGGAAGAGAGCTGATGCATTTGATGAACAATTGTTCATGGCTTAAAAAGGCCTTTGCGGAGACTCTGTGCAGAAGCAAAGGCAGCATTTGCCAAACAGGCACTCCAGGTTCCGCTCATCACGTATCCAGACGCAAGCACCTGCGTTAGTCATGCCTCATTGCGCTTTCAGGGCCAGGGGAGGGCGAGATGCCCGGAACCAAGCCTGAGGCAGTGTTAAGCCCTCGGTCCAGGCAAGCCTTCCTTTTCTGGAGAATCCCGAGGATATTCGTATCCAAGCACCCAAATGTTTGGACTTCTGGCCTACAGCCGCAGCTGACGGTGACTATTCGGCCTATCCAGGCCCGGCAGTCTCTCTCTCGCCTCACTAACCTTCCCGAGTTCTTTGGGAGTGTCAGCAAAGACCTGGACGGACGGCAGGGATCCAGGAGGCACTGTTTACCTGGACCGCCCAAAAGGCCTTTGATAACATCTCTCACCAAAGGCTCCGGAGGAATCTCGGCGATCACGAGGTCCCTTATGGATCCGTCACCGCCTAACAGAGAGAAGTAGCCATTTCTCTCGGGGGAGGAACGCAAACAGCGAAGCCTCCAGCGATCTGCCACCGCTCTAAAAAGGGCATTGCACGTTGGGAGAAGCGCAAAGAGGGCAGCTGCAGTGATGAGGGACTCTGAGCAGCCCCGCCTGAGGAAGGGTCACCACGGCTGCGGTCGTCTAGA
Source organism: Varanus komodoensis (assembly GCF_004798865.1). Lineage (NCBI taxonomy): Eukaryota > Metazoa > Chordata > Lepidosauria > Squamata > Varanidae > Varanus > Varanus komodoensis. The sequence goes on from NW_025335761.1 coordinate 65,050,411, forward strand.
GCAGGGGGGAAACGTGACAGGGGTGCACAGAATGAGGCCTCGTGTGCAGAAAGTGGGGCAGGAGCCTTTTTCTCCCTCACGGGACCCAAAGGGGACGTCCCATGAAACGGAATGGTGGGAGATGCAGGACCGAGAAAGGAAGGCCCTCTTCACCTAACGCCCTGTTAAGCTATGGGACCCGCTGCCTGGAGTCGGAGGGCTTAAAAAGGGGCTCAGGCAGGATCGGGGAATCCAGTTGCTCCAGTTGCTGGGGAAGATGGGTTTTGGGGGCTGGTGGACACGCGTCCCAGAAGGGTTTCTGCCTGGACTGAGCTTTTGCTTGGTCAAGCAATGAAGTCCGATCGCCTCCAGCCGGTCCCTGAGATGACTGAGGACAACTTAAAGGATGGGGCCTGCCTGGCTTAGAAACAGGACCATGGAAAGAGAATGAGAAATGAGACCCCAGTCCCATGGCTCAAAACGCCTGGCTCAGTTCACAAGGCCGAATTAAGACCAAATACCAGTTGGGCAGGTAAAGCACTTGAAAGCTGGGCAGCCCCGCCCCACCGCCCTTGCACGATCACAGTCCTGGCTGTGCCACCTGCAGGAATGTGTCGATCAGGAAAGCCCAAGAAAAGGGACACCGAGTTCCATTTCAAAGCATGTTCCGAATCGGGACCACATCAGATAACAATCCATAGCGTTTCTTTTCTTTTTCTAGGAAGATTTGCCTCCATCTTGGGACACTTTCCCCCAAAGGTCTACATCAGTTTTTAAACTGCTTTGCATTTTTCTCTGGTGGAGGAAACCTTGTTCATGCACTTTCCAAAAAAGCAGATTGTGCAAACATCTGTTAGTTCTGAAATGTTTGGACTTGACTGCAGAGAGCACTGGAGTCTGTGCGGCACAGACCAGGTAAATCCTGGCTGAAAACAAACCAAAGTGAATTTCTCACACAAGCTAAACTTCATCAGGAGTGAGCCAATCGCCCTGTGGGCACATCTTCACCAAGCCCACAGGGCCAAACTTCAGTCTTGGGAGCCAAACCCAGTCCGGAGCAAGGTGGAATATTTACCACACTGCCTGCCCCTGCCCCTGGCTACCCCCAGCCACAGATCAGCTGGTTGTTTCCACACGATGTGGCAGTCTTCCCCTACCCCTAAAAAGCAGAAATTGATTAACTCCTTGCAGGAAGCCTGCAAGAGGAAATATGCTGGCAACCTTTGCAGCTTGGAATGCACCCCAAGAACGTCTCCAACTTGGAATTCTGCTCATGGGCTGAAAGGTTCCAATACGGAGGATCTCCCAGGAGCGATGAGCACCGGTCCTTCCGCATCCCGGGCAAAGAGGGACCCTTTGCCTCACCTGCTACACGGCCTCTTGTAAAAACTAGCAAAAGAAGCAAAACTGGGACATATGTCCTGTTGCCAAGCAGTACTCCCTCCATGGCAGCCATTCATTCCAATCACAAACTCACTGCCACTTATCCGGGTGCTTGGCAGTGCTTTCAAGCTGCTGTTGCATTGCAGGAAGTCAGCCCGGTTCTCTTCTTGGCACGGACCAGCACAGAAATGACTTCCAAGAAAGCTATTTCTGACCCAGCCAATTCCCATCTGCTTGGAAATGAAGGGACAAGAACTCTCTCTCACCCGCGAAACGGTCTCCGTCACCTTCGCGCCAACCTGCCTATGCTTTGCCAGCATCTTACTGTCACCATCGAAATGTTGAGTGCATAATCCGGAATTGCATCCTTTCTTGCAGGTAAACCAGAACATTGACCTAAACCATGAACTTTGGGGCACTCCACTGAAAAACGCCTGCTTAGTCCTACAGGGCACGCTGTCTGTCAAAGAACGTTCCGAGCGAGGTCCTCTGGAGTCTCCCATTCCATTGCCTGTCCCTGCCCTGCCCTCCCTCCGCAGGTGCGCTGCGGAGACCATCGCTCGGTGCCCATGTTTGCAGGCAAAGAGCCGACCTCTGGCAGCACTCCTTTAAAAGGGGGGCAGTGCAGGATGGGATCCCAGAGGCAGAACATGCTGCTCCATGGAACACCGGAAGGGAAAAGGCAGCCCAACGGCCTGGCATGGGACACTCCTTCTGCCAGCCCCCCAAGGTGCTAGTCCTCTTGGGCAAGGGTTCCCTGCCCCTTCCTGCCACTGAGGGTTGATTCTTGGGGCTCCGCTGCTTTCTTCCCAAGGCCACAAGCGTCTGCCTCTGCGGCACACGCAGCTCTGCTGCAAAGACCACCCCATCTCTGAAACCACGGGGGCTTGGGGAAGCGCCACCTGGTGCCTGCAGATGGCATTCCAGACCTCAGCTCCCAGATGCCCCAGCCACCATGGCTGCCCATCAGAAATTATGGGTGCTGTAGTCTAGAGAGCCAGGAGTATGGATGGAAGTGTCTGCTTCGGCAGGCTGGCTTCATTTGTGTCTCGTTCTTCTAGGGGCTAAGAAGGATGAAAGTCAGTCCCCCTGCCAGACAAAACCTTGGGGTCACCTGCTGAGAAGGTGGCTGTGCTCTCACTGAGCCAGGGCTGCATCATTTCACATTATTTTATTTTATTTTTGCATGGAGGAAATTCAGACAAACTAGAATGAATCTGATTATTATTAATCTTATTAAAACTAAAACAAATCTTAAACGAGATCCGAAAAGAACAAAGAGTTGCCCAGCCTTCCCCAGCTGGGCCCCCAGGTGGCTTGCATGGCGACTCCCCAGCTGCCAGTTATTAACAGAGCCCATGTCAATGCCCTCATGAGCGTTTCCACCTGTGGTCTGAAGACTGTAGCCCAGGCTAAGGCTTTCCCTCCCCATAAGAATAAAACCTGAGCTAGCAAGGTCAGCACAGGCCAGCGGAAAGTAACCATCAGCTCCCTTAGAGAATTCATGGATCCAAGATACGATCACAGAGGCTAACTTCGACTGTGCAAAGCCATTTTGCTTGCATCCGTTGCCAGAAATGGAGCCCCGTTAACAGGAGCAGAACAGCTCCATCTGCAGCTGTGGTGGCCCCCGGCCAGGATGGCTTCCCGGAGAATTTCTCTGGGGAATCTGGCGCGCCTCTCCTGCACACCCCGGACGGGACATGCCGTCGATCTGACTTAGCTAGGCAATGCACAGGCATTTAAGGACGCTACTGAATGCATACCTACAAATGGTTTGCCACAGGTGCATTTCTGGAAAGAGCAGCATTTGCTCTCCTCCTCTTCCATCTTTAGAAAGTGCAGTGCAAGCAGGCATCAAAGGAAGGAGGGGAGGGAGGTGCCAGCTTGCCGGAGTGGATGACCACTCTGGAGAAGCTTGCCACGAAGACGGAGCCCGACTCTCCCCGCTGTTGCAGCTGCTTGCTTGCTTGCAAAGTGGGCCAGGATGGGGAATCGGGCGCTGCGAAAAGCTTCTCCTGCATGAATGCTCAATTTTCCTTTTTTAGCAGGAGACATTTCCTCACATGAAAAAAGAGGCCCATGACACTCGGCGGCCACAGCGAAGAGCAGGCTGAGGGACAAGGCGTTGCGATGCTTCATAACTGGGTTGTTTGGAATGCTTGAAGGCGCGTCTTCTACGGCCTCACTAACCCTTCCAGGAACAGCAATCTTGGAAGGCAGGGCAGCTTCATTGCCATTCTCCGGATGGGTGGGGAGGAGGAGGAGAAAGCAGCATCTTCCCTTAAGCCATCCAAAGGGGCCAGGCTGGAGCAAGGTTCAGACTCAAACTGGGGCCGTCTGTCCCACCACTGGCATTCCACGTCTGCACCAGAACAAGATGACTAGCAAGCGGGGCGTGGAGGGGGCTTGCCCCCTGAAGGCATGGGGAGGACAATTAAGACTCCCCACCCCTCCATGGCCTGAGGGGCTAGCGCAATTGCAGGGGGAGGGGGTCTCTGCCACCAATCTCAGCAGGTGTGGCCTCTCATGGGCTTTGGGGGGAACTGCTCCCCAAAGGCTGCCAGCTCCTCCTCTACAGTCCCCATCCGGTCGGCTCAGTGGAGGCTTCGGACCCAGAATGCCGGCCTCTGCCTTCGTCAAGCGCGAGGAGGAAATGCCAGAAAGGAAAGCGTGCGACTTGCAACCTTGGAACCGCCTCTCACATTGCTGTGTCACCTCTCCAACCGAGCTACGCAAGTGAGAGTCAGAACTGGCCCACGGAGAAGAGAGATCCCTTCAGGGCTCGTTATTTTCACTGCCCAAAACTATTTGGTGCCACCAGAAAACTTGGCCACCTGACTGCTCACTCCTCACTGCAGATTTGTGGGTACAGCTGGCCCCCCACATTCACGAGGGCCGGGGGGCAGGACTGACTTTCTCTAGGCCCCCCATACCTTAACTCTTAATGTTGTTGACTGTATGTGTACTGGATTGCTTCCCCCTCTTTCTCCGTGTACGTGTTAGCCTATATTGATACATACACCTACATAGATGCATCGCCTGCATTTTCCATACTAGGCTGCAAAACACCAAGAAAATTCTCATTTCATTACTGATGGCAAACTCACGAATAATCAAATCCACAAACGTTAAACCTGCGAAAGTCACGGTTCAACTACAGGTTGAAAAGCACTGGTCCCAAGAGAGATCCTTGAGGGATCCCACTATTTACATCCTTCCACCAGGAGCACTGACCATTTACTCCGACTCTCAGCTCTCTGTTCCTTAACCATCACAAGCCCCCCTCCAAGCTGCCCAGGGGTCTTAGGTGAGGGAGCTTGTCCAAAGCTTTTCAGAAGGCCAGTGCCTACCAGATCAATCCATCCCCACGTTTAATGCCCTTCTCACAGACTTCTGACCGGTTCGTGAGACCAGACTTACCTTGCAGAAGCCATTCTGATTCTTTTTCGGCAGGGCTTGTCCTTCTGTATGCTTACTTATTTTATCTTTAATCGAGTTTTCCACTGCTTTACCTGGAACAGACACTGGCCTATCACTTCCCAGATCTCAGGGATATATTACATCTTTTTGTTAAGAGATCTACAACTCCACATGGGAGTTCTTTAAAAACTAGGATGGGCACCCTCTGAGCCTGGTGACTTATTAGCTTTCAATCTGTCAAGAAGTTCAAGAAGTCCAGCTCTTTATTCAAATCTGTACGTGCACGAACGGTGAAGGCCAGCCGACCATCTCTGGTTCGTAAGAAGTGCTCCTTCCCAATTGACCAAGTTCTGAACAACTTGCCAAGCTGGGGCCTCTGCAGCCACGCAGATGAGAAGCGGCAGCTTTCTGGGATTCAGACCAACGCAGGCTTTGTCCGACTTGCCGTGCCGTCTGCAGAGGTCCCGGAGGCTGCGGCTCCTTCGGTCTCACATCACAGCCTTCACTGGTGACGGAGATGGGTGGATTCGTTCCCGCCCCTGCTGCAGGACCTAGAACGCTGGTCCCTGACCAACTCCCACACCAGACTGTGGGAAAGGCCCTCCTAAATATTTGTGCTTTGAGACACAAGCTCATGGGTGTTTGGCTGGGGGAAAATTCCGACAGCTCCCGGCATAAGAACTTTTTCCAGCCAAACATTCATGGGATCACGGCCTCAAAGTTTCACCTCGTATTTCCATGCTTCTCCCTCAGTTCCACTGTTTGCATTGCCCAACCCCAGGGCACGGATGGACCATCTGATCGGCTGCATCTGGGCCAGGGGACGAGTTCCACTTCTGAGAAACGTTCAGGGGCCGCTCTCCACTGGTGGGTGGAGCTGAATACGAACGAGGCAACACCAAAACTAGGCGGAACCAGCCTATTTTGGCGTAAAGCTCTCGCCGCCAGGAACGTCACCTCTGAGAGGCATTTCTGTCCTGCTGGAAAACCTGCCCAGGAGAGTAGAAGCCACCTTTTGGTTGGTGGCTGTGAAAAAAGGGGAGGGCCAGGAATGCGCTCCGACCATCTCGGGATACCTGGGAGGCCACCTGGGAGGCCAGCCGAGTGCCGGACCACGGGTTCCACATCTCCGCCTCCTTGTGCACCCGCAGCTTCCCCATGTCCTCTGCCTGCCTCCTGATTCTACCTGTCCAGGGCCACCTTCGCCAGCACGTAGGACTGGTGCACACAACCTCATCCACTCCAGCGGCCAGGCGTTGTGCGAGTTTTGTGTCTTTGCACTCTTTCCGAATGCCGGCCCTTCCTGAAGCCAACCAAGACAGTTTACCAAAATCCAGAAGTGGATTTTGTCATTACACGTCAAAAGATACAGCAAGGAAGTGAGTCTGTGGCCCCAAAACAAGGGGGGGGGAGGGAGGGAGGGACGGGGCAGCACCAAGTTCCAGCTGGAGACAGCCGCTGAAACCAGTGCTCCATTGCTTCCCACCACAGCCCATACGGGAAGAACTGTGCCAGCGGCTCCCAGAGGTCAGGAAAGCAAGCTCGGAGAGGGCGAAAAAGGGGGTGTTTCAGGGAAAGGGGAGGAGACTCGGGAGGCCAGGAGATGAGGTGGCCACTGGTGCCTCCTTCCTCCCCTCTGAAAAAGCATCACCAGACTGCCAAACCCAGACCGCTGCTGAAAGAGCAAACCAGGGAAGCAGCGAGGCAAAAATCGCCCCCACTGCTCCTCCTAATTTTCGATGGATGAGCGCCCACCCCCGAGCTCGCCTGGATGGGTTGGGGATGCACTCAGCCGGGTTGACCTAAGCAACCTCTCCACGTGCATCAAGGATACGGTTTGGCCAGTCTCCCCAAACAAGGCCCACGCTCTGATTTAGACCTCGGCATTCAATGGCTAGGGACGCTGATCGCTAGCCCTCGGCATCAGCGAAAGGCAACCCCCCACAGCACCCCTCCCTTTGTGTCCAAGATCTCTGCACACGGCCAGTCAGTTGCAATCGAGTATCAGAAGGCCCATGTCTGAGAAGGGAAGCGCATTCGGGTCTTTCTTGAAGCAAAATGTCAAAGGCACTGGATACAGCGCTCCCCGTGAAGTCCAAGTGACACGGCGGAACGATGGCTCCTGCTCCGAGCCCATCGAGGCAGCCGAAAACCGTCTGCAGCTGGCCCCGTCTGCAGCTGCCGACTCATCTTCCCCTTGTCGCTGACCAGCAGCCCAAGTCCCTTCGCACTCCGACCACCGCCCCCCTGCCCCCCCCCACCCGCCACCCCTGCTCCCGAGCATTTGGGGTACTGTTGTGCCACAGGTCACAACTCTGCATTTTATTTCTTTTATTTCGTAGCATATATTTCACTCCGGTGAATTTTATCCGGCTACTCTCAGCCCAGTCGGCCTTTTCGCTCCCTGTTCCCTTGCGCTGCTATTTTCTGCCTGCTCCCCGCCCAACAAAGCCCCACCCCGATTTCACGGCACCTGCGAGCTGGAGAAGGATGACATGATCCAGAGTGTTTCTGCAGGTCCTGGATTCGGCGGGTTGCCCTGCAGCTCTCCAGACGGAAAGCAGGACGCAAGCTGTTTATTATCCGCAAAATAAACGGATACAAGCATGGCCATTTATCTCGCTCACACAGATCCAGGCTCCTGGCAGACACGGTGCAGCGCCACACCTGTCTGACTTCAGATGAATTAACGGGTCCAGCTTTCTTCCCACCTGGCACACCTTGCCGGGAACCACGCAGGGAGGTCCGTTCGACTGTCCCCGAATCACTGCGTCCAGCTTGTGCCCCGTTCCTTGTGCTGGGGGGGGGGCAGCTCGACCCCGCTAGCCTCGATTGGAGCGTAACCCCTCGCCCCCCGCCCCCGCACAGACAGTCACCATCCTTTAACCACCGCGCGAGCGACCGCGCTCGGTGCATGTCCAGAGGGGCGCCTGATGGAGCGGGCGTCTCCCCAGCACGGAGCCGCCCTCCTCCTCTTCCTCCTCCTCCTCCTCCTCATTCGGGGGCTTCAGAAAGGCAGGCGGCGCTCGCCTCCGGAGCGCCCGGCCTGGCCTGGCCTCGCCCCCGCCCGTTCGCCCCATTGTCTCCCCTCCACCCCACCCGCGAGCGGCCCCCCCAGCCGCCCCCTCCGCGCCGGCAGCGGCCGCGGCGAAGCGGCGAGCAGCTCGGGCGCGAGGCCTGGGCCGGGCCAGGCCGGGCCGGGCCGGGCGGCCAGCCGCCTCCTCCGCCC
>NW_025335761.1:65058524-65077511 GCF_004798865.1 Varanus komodoensis
CTGCAGGCGGGCGGCGGCGGCGACACGCGCATCACGGGGCGGCAGCCAGGGCCCGCCCGCCAGCCAGCCCGCCGGTCCGTCCCCCGCCGCAGGACGGAGCGGCGCTCCGCAGCCGCGCAGCCGCGCTCACGGGCCGCGCCACGCACCGCGCGGCCCCTCCCTGCCGGCCCGACGCGGGTGCGGAGCCACGTGTGAAGCGCACGTGTCTGCCGGGCGCGCCCGGGGAGTCGCCCTTTCCCGCAGCGGCCGCGGCCCGAAGGACGGCAGCGAGGATTCCGGTTGCACTGGTGTGTAACGCTCTGGTTACGCGCGCCTCGAGAGACTGCAGGAAGGCAGGACTCTGCCCCAAGGAGCTTGCAATCGGCAGGCGCGCAGAAAGCCACCCAGGCGGAGAAGGCAGGCGGGCTGGGTGAACGGGAGGACACGCAGGCACCTGGTGCACGTGTGAAAGGCAGACCCGTGTTTCAGTGGCCGGGATCCCTTGCCTCACCCGTTGTCTGCACAGCTTTCCTCCCCACACTCCGCTCGCCTGGGCAGCTCTATTAAAATACCAGGACAGGTGGGGCAAGTCCAGGTGGGGCAGGCCAAAGGCAGCAGAAAGGCAGGAGGGGGCCACAGCGGCACTGCCAAGGTGGGCTTGAGAGAGCAGCTCCGATGAGAAGAAAATCGGGGGGCTCAGGACACCCTTCCTGGCATGTATGTGGGGCAGAGTCCATGAGGCCCTCACGAGGGGGCTGCGCAGACGTGGGTGGCCCTTTGCAGCCCCCACCGCCTCCCGCCACAAGGCAGCTCTGGATGCCCCGCACGGCGGTTGCCGTAGCCTCATCCGCAGGAGGGTACCCTGCCGGGCAGCGGCACTCATCACGGCGGAGCCCAGCGCCAGCGGTCTCCCGCCTCGCCGGGAGCAGGCCTTTCGGGAGGCCAGTGGCTCCGAAGGGCCCCTTCCAGCCCTGAGCACCACCAAGCGCTTCGCATGGCAATGGGGACGTGCGTTGTCTCCGAGACAATCCATCCACCGCCACGACTGTGAACATCACAGCTGTGCTCAGAGGGAACGGGGGGGGGGGCGGGGGGCAGATGATGCCAGCATCCCCTCTAAGGAGACAATGTGGTATTGTGTCCCTGGAAGGCCATTACGCCATAAAGACCCGCGGAATTCACGGTGAGTTCATGGACAGTCATCTTCAGCTGGGGGTAAGCCCCACAGAGCTCAGCAGGCCTTACTTCTGAGTAGACACGTGCAGGATCACGCGGTGGCTTGTTCCGTTGGCCCAGGGTTCGCCCCAGTTGTCCGACAAACAGCTGCCCCATTGGAGCAGGTCGGGCTGCCCAGTGGCTGGAATACATTTCCCCATCTAGATTATGCCCATGGGAGAACTTCAGAACTTTATTGTTAATCATAAGAAATCAAAATTGTTAAAAAAAAAATGTGTACCTCGGCTCAATCAACTCTTCGAAGGGAGACTGACGTCAAAATACAGTGGTACCTCGGCTCATGAATTTAATCCGTTCCAGTGTGGCGTAGTGGTGAAGCGCGTGGGATTGGGACTCCGACGATCTGGGTTCGAGTCCCCGCTCGGCCATGGAGCCGACTGGGTGACTTTGGGCCAGTCACAGACTCTCAGCCCAACCTACCTCACAGGGTTGTTGTTGTGGGGATAAGATGATGGAGGAGGAGAGATGATGTAAGCTGCCTTGAGCCCTTAGTAGGAAAAAGGCAGGATATACATCGAAAAATAAATAAATAAATAAAATTCCAGGGCTCTGGTCATGACCCAAATTGGTTGTGAGCCAAGTTAAATTTCCCCATAAGGTTCAATGTAAATAAGGTTAATCTGTTCTGTAGCCATTTTTTTAAATCAGAAAAATGAACTAAGGGCTGGCTTGACTCCATAAACAAAGCATCAGCCTTGAACTTGGAAGAACTGAGCAGAGATGTCATGGATAGGACATGTTGGAGGGCCGCCAGAGGTCAAAGTTTACTTGAAGGCACTTAACAACAGCTAAGAATTATTAACCGTCACAGCTCAGGGGTGAAGAATAGCCCTGCTGCTTGCTTAGAAGCCTTACCTTGGGCTCTGCATTTTGGTCCCTCCAAAGTGACTGAAGGTTGGGAATGCCAGCAGCTTCCCCTTCCTAGATGGATCAGAGGGGACACCCTCTGGTTCAAGGATGTGGGCTTCCCCAAAATTGTTTTTATTTTAATTCCCATCCCACCTTTTTGCCAAGCAAAAGGCACTGAAGCCAGCTTACAAAAACGAGAAAAATGGATGAAAACAGCAGATTCAAACACAATACAAGTGTATTAGATGTTAAATATATTTCGATGTTGAACGGTTTTATATTTTAGAAACATAGGAACAGAGTGAGTCAGAAGGGGTCTCCTGGGCCATCTAGTCTGACCCCCGGCTCCACTCATGACATGCCCACCATGTGCACGTCCAGCCTCTCCTTGAACACCCGCACCGATGGGGCCTCAACCATGTCCCATGGTTATACAATTTTTGTATGTTGGAATTTTTAACTGTTTGAAATTTGTATACTAGCAAGTTTGCTGTGTTTTATCATATTTGTATTTTTATTGTATCTTTTGTATTTGATTAATTGTTGTGAACAGCCCAGAGAGATTCAGCTACTGGGCAGTATAGAAATGAAACAAAATTTTAAAAATATAACAATTACAGAGGGAAAAATATGTGAAAAGCAGCAACCTTAGCAGGCCCACTTTGCTTCTGAAGATGTTGGCCAGGTCTAGCTGGCTTGGAGGCCCAGCGGGGCAGACCACGCTGGTGATGCTGGCAGGGGCTGATGGGAACCAGGGGCCATACATCTGCAGGGTCCTAAGTGAACATGCTTCTTTGACTTGCATTGAATAAACATGGTTTTAAAAAATTAAAAAGTACTTGTTAATTTGCTCTCCTGATATACTCCAAGTATTTGACCTGAGATACTTGAGGGGAAATACGAAATGACAATCCCATGCATGTTTCAACAGATAAAGTCCTGCACAACCTGGAGTCTGGTGGGAGGGAATTCAGCCTGTTTTGGTGGGAGCTGCACTTCCCGCGAAGGAGCAGGTTTGTAACTGGCGGGTGCTCCCTGAGCCATCTTGGTCGCTTGAAGCCCAGGAGACTTCAGTGGCTTGGAGTGCCTTCTATCAGCTTCAGCTGGTAGCTCAACTATGCCCCTTTCTGGTCAGAGAGAACCTGCTTTCAAGAATGCTCTGGTACTCTCTAGACTAGACTACTGCAATGCACAGTACATTGGGCTGCCCTTGAAGACTGTTTGGAAGCTGCAGCTGGTGTGGAATGAGGCCACCAGATTAATCACAGGGACCAGATGGTCTGATCACATAACCCCAAGTCTGACCCGTTTCCATTGGCTTCCTATATTCTTCCAAGCTCGATTCAAGGCACTGGTTTTAACCTACAATGCCCTACACAATACCTGGTGAAACACCTTTCCTGACCCCAGACCCTACAATCTGCTTTTGGGACTTTCCTCGGATTGCCAGCTCTGGGAGGGTCTTTTTAGTATTGGTCCCCATTGTGGAACGGTCTCCTCACTGAGGCCTGGCACCACCACTGGCGTCTTTTCAGCAAGAGTTAATTCTCAGGCATTTGATGGCATAGAATGGGTTATGTCAGCTGTGTTAATTAGGTCTGTGCTTCGACTGCTTTACATTTTGTGTAATGGGACTTTAGACTTTTAAATTTGTACACTGGAACTTTATACTATGCTTTATTGTATCTGTTATTGTATCTCTTTTATTGTATTTTGAGAAATGGTTTTGAACTGCCAGGAAAGCTCAGAGTATTCAGTGATATAGAAACAAAATAAATACTATGTAGACCTTTTTAGCAGAACATTTGTAAAAATTGCAAGATGATAGCACGTGCTTCCCTTACATTGCTTAAATGTAAGAAAAAAAAGTATTAGAGAAAGTTGAAGACAGAAGACAAAAAGGAAGACAAGATAGGAGGTGGATTGTAAAGGAAGTCACATTTAGAAGAGCTCAGCTGGACATTTTGTATGGGTTTTATTTATAGGGCTGCCTTAAATTGGAGATAAAGTGACAGCACTTAACAGCAAATTGAAAACGACACATTGATTTAAGAAATGTGCTTGATAGGCCAACAACCAATCATCTCTTCCAGTTGCCTCCAGTCCGACAAGGGAACTGGGGCACCCGCGGTCTCACAGAGCATTATTTATGATTGGCATTTGTTCTGAGATAAAGTTCAGGGGGAAGAATCGCCTGAGAAGCGTTCTTTGCCACTTGGAAACTGTTAGGCGTGTCCAAAATTGCATTTGCAACTGGCATTCATTTGCTAATGAATTTATGACACCAAAAGTTTCCATAGAGAAATGCAGTGCTGGGAAGAGTTTGCAGGAAGTTTTCTGCCCCACATCACATGCGGGGGGGCCACAATCCAGCTAAGCCTCGCTCTCCAGCTGCAGTCCTGAGTCGGGCAGCCGGGCAGAAAAGCATCCCAAAGGAGGTTTGTGAGCTAACTTTCCTTGCAAAGTATCCATAGAATTTTGCTTCTGGCATGCCAGGCTGGGGGGCTGCAGGGGGGGTGTTACTCCACCTGAGGATGGGGTGAGGGCACATGCCGTCCTTGTCCACTTGAAAATGACGATGGTCCAAGCCTGGTGAGAAGCTTGGAAATCCCACCTCGGCGGGTCATGGAATGGCGTAACCTTTGGCCAGATGGTGTCCCTCTCATTAGATGCAAAGCATCTTCCAGTTCAAGTGTTGTTTGAACACAGATGATGGAGGGGCAACGTTTTAAAAAGACACAAAGCACTGGAGAAAAGGAAAGCAGCACTAATAGAAATGGAAAAAGCATTATATGTGCTAAGCAGGCTTCTGCCGCCTTGAAAAATTAATGCCAATTTGAATCTTTTTGCTCAGTATACTTTCTTCTGCTGCTGTTAGTTACGGGGAGAACACAATTTACTGGGCAGAGAGGAGTCTTGGATCACACATGCCAGCATTTTCATCTGACACTAGTCATCTCTGTGTAATCATAGGGGCTAGAAACTTGATTTTTTCATTAGAAGTTTTTATATGCCATCCAATACTAAAGTCTCTGGACATCTTACAAAAGCAAAAAAACAAAGCAACCATATACAACACACTGCTTCAGATAAATAATGATAACAACCGGGATAATAGCATTTATTTTATTTAAAACTTTTATATGCCGTCCCTTAAACATGGCATCTCAGGACAGCTTACATTCATTAAAATCAGAATACGACAATCCATACTAATATAATAAATAACATATAACCAGTAAAAATAAATGAAAAGTGACTGCTAAAACATTAATACACTAATTTTTAAAATAGCGATTGAATAAAAAGGTTTTGACCTGGCGCTGAAAAAGTATAAGCTGGGCCCCAGGCAAAACTCTCTGGGGAGCGCAATTAACAATTAACAGTTAAAATGTCAGGAAATAAAAAGGTCTTCACCTGATGCCAAAAAGAATAAAGCAACGGCACCAGGCGAACCTCCCTGGGGAGCATGTTCCACAGTTGGGGTGCCACCACTGAAAAGGCCCTTCTCCAGGTACTCTGCCTCCTAATCTCCTTCAAGGAGGGTTCCTGGAGCAGGGCCTCTGCCTCCGATCTCAAGGGCTGGGCAGGCACATAGGGGAGAAGCTGCTCCTTCAGGAATCCCGGACCCAAGCTGTTTAGGGCTTTTTAAGGTCATCACCAGCACCTTAAATTGGGCCCAGACTTCGATTGGCAGCCCATGTAGATGAAATAGGTCTGCCTTCTAATTCCTCTTACACCTCTCCCCGCATCCACAGTAGCACCCTCCTACCCTCCCCGCTTGGCCAATCAACGATATCGCCAAGGCTTGCGCCTCCAAGACTTCCCTTTTCAGAGCCACCCCCCCCGAACTCCCTTGCCTTCCAGTGCCCCCTCCCAGGAGGCTCCCCCCAGCCTGGCCTGCCACTGACCAAAGTCCCAACTCCTAGTACTTGACCTGCCGCTCATCCCCTCCCCTGAACGCCAAGCATAGGATGGGGGGGGTCACTCGCATCCAGAGCTCCCCTAATCTGCACATTGTCCACTAGACCCTCCCTGCTGGCCAGAACCAAGTCTAGGATGTCCCCCCCCCCCCCACCCGGTCGCTCCCCACCCCCCCTGGAGGCCCCCCCCCCCCCGGTAGCTTCCCGGAAGCAACGGGACCTGGCTGCCACCGCTGAGTGCGTCTCCCAACTAATATCCGGGAAGTCTCCCGTTATGGTCGTGTCCTCCCCTGGGATTCCCTTCCAATCTGGTCTACCAGAGCATCGGCCAGGACCTCCGGCTGACCTGGTAGATGATAACAAATCCCCACTGTCAGATCCTTGGCCACCTCTCGCCCCATCAGCCTTATTTATTTGGAATTTTTGTATGCTGTCCCATTCGCATAGGCCTCGGGATGGCTTCCGACATCATCAATAAAACAGTCAGATAAATACATATAAAATCTGGATTCATCCTGGCTAAAAAATTAAAACCAATAAATATTAACCATTAAAATATCATTTAAATAAAAAGGTCTTGGCCTGGCACCAATCTTACCACACCGCCTCTACCTGATCCCCTTGTACCCACTCTATATCCTATATTTTTATTTTATACTGATAATTTTAATTTTGTATTTGTAAATCAATGTATTTTTTGTATTGTTATATTTAATGGTAATTTATTATGTACTATTGTATTTCAATGTATTTTATCATGTTGTAAGCCGCCCCGAGGTTTCGGCAAGGGGCGGCATAGAAATGTTATAATAATAATAATAATAATAATAATAATATATCCCTTCCTTAAATATCCCGTTACACCCTCTCCCCTCTTCCCCTTCCCACCCTTCCTCAATAGAGCATGCCCTTCTATATTAACATCCCAGTCCTACTATTTATTAGGATATTTTAATCCCTTTCATTACAGTTCGTCTCTGGACAACTTACAATATGAAACACCTAATAAATACATCAGTCAACAGCAAAATAACACACAACTGAGGATATCAAAATCAGAAGTAAAATATCTAAACTTTAAAATATCGGGTAAATAAAAAGGTCTTGACCTGGCACCAAAAAGCATATAATGTTGGTGTCAGGTGAACCTCTCTGGGGTTTCCGTAATCCCTACCAGGTCCTACCAGGAGAGCCTGGAGCGCTTCCTGCTTGTTTCCCATGCCCCTTGCCTCGATGTACACACATCTCAGGTCTTTCTGTGAACCCCTTTCCCTGGCTCCCCTTCTTCCTCCCGGCCTCCCTGGCACAGCCGAACCCTCTGAGCAGCAGTCAAGCCAGCCCCTGCAGTCCCGACATCGCCCTGCCCGAGACCCGGATCCCATTCCTTGACCACTCCAATCACGATTGCTTTCTGAGGGGCCTGATCCCACACGCCCCCCAGTCAGTTGAAGGCTCTCCAGATAAAACCCACTAGAGCATTTCTGAAAGTCACTTTCCCCGTCCTGGTGAGGTGCCCCCGCTCCCTCGCCAGAAGCCGCTCAGCAAGGGACCGGTTGCAGCGGCCCTTTCACCACCGGGCTCTCAGCCAGCCAGCCAGCCGTCTCCGCAACCCTCTTCCCCCTGGGCAGCCCGTGCCCACGGACAGGCAAGAGTGAGGAGAAGGCCACCTGATCGCCAGGTCCTTGAGTCCCTTGCCCAGAGCCTCAGAGACCTGAGGGATCCCGCCCTCCCCTGCCCGGCTGTGTCATTTGTCCCCACGTGGATTGCCAGGCGTGACTGATGCCCTACAGGGAGGAAAGTGCTCCAGTCCGTCCGTCACATGTTGGATGCATGCGCCTGGCAGCGGCCCTCCCTCACCCCTAGATGCAGCTGGCACATGGCCCCACGGTACTCCTCAGCAAGAAGTCTCCCCCACAATGACGCATGTCTGACCTCAGGCTGGCCTTCCCACACAGTTGGTCCCCAGCCGGCTTGAGTGGAGGAGCCTATTTCTCGGCTCCAAATCAGAGGCTGGAGATGGAGGGCGTGCCGCCGGCCTCCACCTCCTGAGGGTGACAGGCCTCCACATCTCCCCAGCCGATTCCTGGCGGCCCCTTCCTCTTCGTCCTGCCGGGAAGGGGCTGCAACTGGCTGGCTTGCAGCATCCAACGATTTGAGCCTATTCCACACCCCCTCGGCTTGGCTTTTCTCCGCCAAATCAATAGTCTATTCCAGATCCTCTTGGATGCTGATCTACCTCAGCAGCATCCTCGCCCGGCCATTAAAGGGCTTCAACATGTTTACATGAAACTTCCTCATCCGGGGGGGGGGGGCTCTGCCCAGGTTAGCACATAATTAACCTTAGGGGGTGCCTCACCCCCTAAGCCCCCCTCCCCAACATAAAGCCCATTTTTCCAGCTCCGGTTTCAAAACCAACGCTTTGTCCCCAGGTTCAAATTCCCTCAGCACAGCTGTGCAATCACACCAAACTTTGTCTTTTCTGGGCCTGTTCCAGATGTTTTCCTGTCACCCCCACATTGTTTCCAGGGTCTTGCAGGATCAACTGGGGGGCACCACCCAGCTTTCCCGGAGGTCCTGCCCCCAACAGGGCCAGTGGTCTGTGCACTTGGCGTTAGCTCACTGGGGAAAACCCCAGGCTTCCCACCTGCCCAGGCTCACGGGACCCCCGTGAACTTTCCATCTCGCTCCACCCTGAAGCAAGCACTGGCTGGAACAGGCTGGGGCGGGCCACCCGTTCCGGCTTCGGGGCTCTCCCAGGTGGCTCCTTCAGCGTGGGGCAGTCCTCTTTCATGTGCCCGGCTCTTTATGAAGGAAACACATGGCAGCGGGGGGGGGGGATCCCCTGCATTGCGTGGGAGTCCCCCTTCTCCTCTGCATCGCAAGGACCCGCACCTCCATCACCTCCGTGTTCTTCCTCCAGCGCTCTCGGGCCATCGCTGCAGCTTGTTTGCGGCTTGTGTCCAGCCTATCGGCCAGGAGACTACCTCTGGCTTAGAGTCAGTCACCAAGGTTGCCGGCACCTCTGGGAGGGTCACAATGAACTGCTCCACCCAAACCAGTTGGGCAAATGGCTTCAGAGTGGGTCCAGGCTTCTCCGTACCCCTCCAGCTGGGCACTCCACACTGGCAACCCTTCGGTGGCTTGCTGCTTTGCCTGAAGCTGCCTTCGGCACTGTGCTCCTGGACAACCGGAACCTGAAATGCTCGTGATCGTCCAAGTCCTCCACTGGCAGCTCATCTTCGCTGGGGGGGCGTTGCCGGATAGTTACGGTTAGTGCCGAAAGAGACCCTTGCAGCATCTGCCGCTGATCATGGCAGGACCGCTGCCGTTCTGGCCGCCACCTTCCCGTGGGCACCTCTGGGGCCGGCGTTCCTTCCCCCTGACTGAGGGAGTGAGTCTCTGCCTGCCCCCCTCTCTCAGAGTAACTACCGCCTCCTCATCCAAGGTGGCCTCCACTCTGCAGGAGGGTGCTCCAGCCGGTCCGGGTCTCTTCTCCTGGGCTCCTTCCTCGGCTGCCCTCCCACGGCCACAGCGCCTGGCGCCTGTCCTCGCCCCCTCCGGCCATCCTACCAAGGCAAAACAATAAACTGTCGGAGATGGTCAGATGAGGCTCCCCCCCCCACCAGAAGCCTCCACTGCCCTTGGATGGGGGTCGTGTGTCGAGTTCCCTCCTCTGTCACCATCTCACCTTCCACCGCTCGCTCCGCAGCCCCCACCTCCCGCGGCCCCCTGGGTGAATCCGCACCCAGAACTCGCCAGCCCGGACAGCCAGGGACCAGGCCCACGGGATTCAGCACATGCCCAGCAAGCACTTGGGAGAAACAGAACCTCGCTGAACATGCGACACGCGATAGGAGCGCAGGATTTGAAAGGCGCACTGAAGCCGCACATGCAGAAGGAAAGCGGGAGGAGGGGAAGGGAAGCGGAAAGCAGCGTAGAAATGTCGAGTTCAAACCCTAAACACAGCTCCCGAGCCCTCTGACCATCTCAGACCTCAAACAACGAAGCCAGCTGACCTACCACTGACACGGGATCGAATAGTCAGCGGAGCTTTCTCGTGAGTAGCACAGCGCAGGCGAAGCGCGCCTCCGGCAGCAACCGACTTCTCTCCAAAGAGGAAACGACCGCCAGCCTGGACGCTCCCCGTTTATCCCCCCGCCCCCCGCCGCCGCAATCAGAGCCCTGGGCTCCAGGCCGTAACGTCTCCTGAGCCTTCCCAGGTGGGACCAATCGCCCTGATGACCCCCCCCCCCCGTGCCCGCCCCCCCCCCCCGCCCAAATGTGAATTGCCCCGTCCTTGGATGATCTGCATGGTTTTCCTCCCTCTGGGCTCTGAGCACCAAGTCTTGCTTTAACTCCTTCCTTCCCCCTCGGTGCGCCGAGCCCTCTCGGCTCCGACTGTGGGGGCAAAGCATGGGGCCGCTGCTTCGTGCACATGCCCAGGAAGGCACGTGGGGGAATTTGCAGTGCCCAGGGACTTGTGGTGACTTTGGGTTTTAAAGGAAGAGATTTAAAAAGCAGCTAAAGGGGGGGGGGGGGGTTCAGTGTCCCAGGCCGGGATGGGGGCTTGGAACTGCTTTTTGTCAAAATAAAAGAGGCTGCTTTAAAGAGCATGAACAATGGAAAGAGTTGCTTGCATTGTGTGTGACTCTGACTTCTCTCTCTCTCAGTGCTGTGATCTTGCAGAATGTTTCCCTTGAAGCAGAGGAGGAGGGATCATCTGGACGGCTCTGTCTGGTCACAGAATAGCGCACCCATAGTGCGACAAGCACCGGCTGTCACCAGGCTCACACATGGGGCATTCTGAACATGGCTGCCTTTCCAAGCACATTTGCAAGATTCTGGCTGGATTCCCACATGAAAGTGGCAGGCAAAAGCCACCGATGGGCAGAAAGTGGCTGTGTGCACTGGGCCATGGTGTGACTGCAGAGGAGTGATTGCCCAGATGTGAGAAAAAGTTCCCGTTCAAAAGCATTTGCCTGCCAGAGGCTGGCAGTCTAGAGATGCGATATTCCTTTCTGGCAGCTTTATCACAGTTTGGTTTGTGAACATTAAATTTTGTTCTGCATGCAGCTATTTTGGAATCTCTGACAACACAGCAGGGAGCCAAAAGCTGGGGCAATCTTTCTTTCCCAACCTCTAGCCTTGGAAACAGCACCTACCATTCCTAGTCAGCGCTGGTGCGAGTGACTGGGGACGGTGGGAGATGCAGCGCAACGCATCTGGAAGGCACTGCATGGGCTAGAGAGAACTTCCCACGCAGTTCCTTCTATCAGTAAGACACGGTCTAATTCTCACCTTTGGTGACTGTTTTGTGTTCCCCACATAATTACATCTTTAGTGTTTGGTGTGTTATATCATAGAGCCACTTCCTGTGTTTGGCAAGCCCAAATATGCCCCATGCTTCTTAGGAGAATGTTGATTAAGTTTGTGGTAGAGATGCATTACCACATGCCTTGCATAAAACACCACTGTTCCGGACCAGCTAATCTCTCACTTCCATCTTCCTGAAAGTTAAGAATGCAAGTTTCTCTACCATTCAGAAAGCCCCTTTGTGAGATCCAAAACACTGTCTAGAAGCATTTTAAGAGGCAGTTAAAATCATCCAGTAACCTGCAACAAATAACAAATGCACACACATCTATCACACCCAAGGGGACGTCTTGTATCTACACTGTCATTAGGCCACAAAAGCTGAAATTCATCCAGCAGAACGGAACAAGACGGTGCACTGGACACCTCCGCCGATGACACTAGAACAGCTGCGGAGTCCAAGTTGCTACAGATCCAAGCAACTGTATCTTCAAAGTGTGCACATTCCTCACACTGGACCTTCAGGGATGTGGGTCCAGGGCCATGTACAGCAGAGGCAGGAATCCTGATTGGCTCCAGGCGAGCACATCAATAGGGCCAGCCAGATGCCCTGTCAGCTGCCCTGATAGATTACCTGCACCAGGAATTAGGCAGGTGTGCATTCACATCGAGTCCCATCTACCGCAGCATCTGACTTCAGGACACTGCTTGTGGAGGCCCCAGCCCTTCCTGGAAGGTCACATCTAAAAGGTGGACCGAGGGTCCCCAGGGGTTTAGTTTGTGTGGGCCATTTTTCTGCCCTGGAGGAATCCCCTTCCCGGGAGGAACTAGAGCTCCCGGGAACAAACGATTGCTGTGGAGGCACCTGGAGAGGCAGGTCCAAGCAATCAATGTTAAAAGTTCTCCTCATGAGCAAAGTGCTCCACATGACCCTACTCCCAATCAGTTTCAGTTTTATAAATCTTACCAAATTGTTCTGGGCATCAAGAAATATCACAATGCAGGTGATGTTTCCCTCAGAAGCCCACCAACACAAAATTAATGCCTATAAATATTTCTCTGTGCTCCACATAGAAAAGAAGACACTTTTGGCATAATGAGGCAGGTCACACACACCCCAGAATGAATGGTTATATGTATTACAACCGTGTTAAGAAACTACAACAAACATATTCTTAACAAAAGTAAAAGTATAGTTCTTCTTAACGTAGCAGTTAATCTCAAGCTTGTGTATTGCCCTAAAAAACAGACATGGTTGAAGAGCTTGAACGAGCAGGTCTGGCAGACCTCCTTCCACCCAGAATCCCTCTGCTCCAGCAGGTCAAAGTGTTAGCATTTATGACATTCCTCCCAGCAGCAGCTCCAGTCCTCCAATCTTAAACAAACGTCTGAGCTGCCAGAATCAGACGGGAGCTTCAGAGCCAGAAGCACACCTGGGGAGCGCTTCTTCTCAACTCTCCCTTTGCTTCCAAGAGCTGACCACCCCGGTGTGGCGAGCTGCACGGCCACAGTTGCAAGAACATCCAAAGCTAGCTCGGCAGAGATGGGATTAATTGCTCCCAGTGCCCACCCTCCACAGCAAATTATGGCAGTCCCAACTCACCCTGAACTGTGTGGCCGCTTGACTCCTGCACTACCAACTCCTGGCACCCTGCTAAGATTTTGCCAGGCTGGAAGTGCTCGGCCATGCTGGATCCCAGCCCTGCCAGCTGGTCCTGGGCCTGGGTTCATGAGTGCTGACCTCTGACCTTGCCTTATGGCTTCACGCTGAGCTTGGGCCGAGGGGCTGAGAGGGGATAAGCCCCGGTAAGGCGGCTATTAGCATGCTGCTGAGGCTGTGCGCTCGCTCTCTCCGTCCACGGAGGCTGGAGATGTCCTGTACTAGTGTTTGAGGGCAGCACTGGGCTGGATGAGGGCTCAGAAATGCCCCAAATACCAGCAGGAGTGTCCCCTCATTTCAGAACCCATAGTAGGAGGGAGACACCCAGGCAAGGGGAGGGGCGTGCAAAGCCTCTTCCAAACAGTCGCGCGTGAGGAGGGCTCCACAAGGCACCGGCTTCATGGAAACTGTTCTCCCTTTGCCGTTTTCTATACAGGGGCGAGCAAAAACATCTCTCTCTCTCTCTGAATTGGGTCAGGGGATGCACATCAAAAAGCACCTGGCTGGCCCTATTGATATGCTCGCCTGAGCCAATCAGGATTCCTGCCTCTGCTGTACATGGCTCCGGACCCACATCCCTGAAGGCCCGCTGTGTGGAATTTGCGCACTCTGAGGATGCAATTGCTTGGATCTGTAGCAACTTGGACTCCGCAGCTACCCAGTTTCTTCGGCGGAGGTGTGCAGTGCACCGTCTCGCTCCATTCTGCTGGACGAATTTCAGCTCTTGTGGCCTGATGACGCGGACAAGGTGCTCAGTTTGGTCCAGCTGATGACCTGCTCGCTTGACCCTTGCCCATCTTGGTTGGCCGTAAAATCTAGGAAGGGGATTTGGGTTTGGGTCCAGGAGGTTGTTAATGCCTCTCTTAGAGAGGGAGCGGTGCCTCCCACTTTAAAAACTTCAGTTATTGCATCACTCCTGAAAAATACTACCCGGCACCTGACCAATGTCAACAATGTTCAACCAATTACTAACATCCCCTTTCTGGGCAAGGTGATCGAGTAGGTTGTGGCCAGACAGCTTCAGGCTCTCCTGGAGGAAATGGATTATCTTGATCCATTTCAGTTGGGCTTTAGGCCTGCTTTTGAGACAAAAACTGTCTTGGGTGTCCTGCAGAATGCCCTTTGCTGGGAGAGGGATGGGGAGCGGGGGGGAGTGCGACCTGTTGACTCTCCTGGACCTCTCAGCGACTTTCCATCCCGTCGCCCACGGTCTCCTGGAGAGGTTAGCCAGGTTGGCAGGTGGGGGCATTGCTCTGCAGCGGTTCTGTTCCCATCTGGCCGTCCCCAGTTGATTGCTGAGGGACTTCTGCTCCACACTTTGTGGCATGGAGTTCCACAGGGTTCCTTCCTATCTCCCGTGCAGTTCAGCCTCGGCAAGAAACCACTGGGAGTTTAGGCTGAGGATTCATCTGCATGTTGCTGACCCTCAGCGATAGCTCTCATTCTCATCCGATCCAGGTGAGGCGGTGACTGCTCCGAACCAGTGTCTGAGCACCGCAATGGGCTGGATGAGCACCAATACGCTGACGCTCAATCCAGATAAGATGGAGGTACTGCTGGTGAGGGGAGTCCAGCTGGGGAGTTTTCAACCTGTCCTGGATGCACTCCCCCTAAAGGACAGGGTTTGCAGCCTTGGAGTGCTCCTGGATCCTGAGCTGTCTTGTTGCTCAGGTAGACTTGGTATCTAGGAATGCTTTTTATCAGCTTCGGCTGATTTATCAGCTGCCACCCTGCTTGGATAAGCTGAGCCTTGCTGTGGTTATCCGTGCACTGGTAACTTTCCACTTGCATTACGGCAATGCATTCTACCTGGGTGCATCCTCCCTTTTAAGATGGGCTGGACATTGCAACTCGTTCACACACAATTGGGCAGTGCGTCTGCTAACTCAGACCGGCACTTGTGAACACATCATGCCGGTCCTAGACCGGCGACATTGGCTGCCAGTTGCTGTCTGGACCCAATTTCAAACACTTACAGTAATGCACAAGGCCCTGCATGGCCCTAAACGGCTTGGGGCTGAATGCCTCTCTCCATATATACCCTCCTGATCAGGGCAGCCAGCATCCAAGGCCCTCCTCCGCATTCCTCCCCCGAATGAAGTGCGGGGGCGTTTGCCAAGGAGCAGGACAATCTCCTGCATTGCAACCCAGCTATGGAATTCGATCCTGCAGGAAATTGGGCTGGCGTCGCCACAGTGCACTTTCAGGCACCAGCTGGGGACCATTTTAAACTTAGTTGCTGCTACTATTTTAACTATAATCTCATAGTTTTTAAATTTTGGTTGTGAACTATGTTGTATTATTGGATAATTGCTTTATATCCTCTCTGAGTTTATGAATTTATCATTTAGTGTGTGTGTGTGTGTCTATAATTTATCCTATCATTATGATTAGTTTTTATTACTATTAATTTTATTGATTGTTGATTTTGCTCTGTTTGATTGTATGTAAGACGCCCAGAGAGCCTATGACTAATCAGGTGGCATATAAATCAGATAAATAAATAAAATAGTTTAAGGCAGAAGAAGACGACCAAATATGAGAGGGCTTGATTGCACAAAGGGAGATCCAGCCTTGACTCTACAAGAGCTCAGCACAACTATCCAGGTCAGGAGATCTGGCATTTATTCACAGGGCCCTCCTAAGTTGGAGACAACTTGCTGGTTATGTGACAATAACTGCGAGAGACGGGACGGAAGCGTGCAGATTGATGCCTGGTGTGAAGAAAGTGGAGACAGTTTGCTTCCTCTTCCATGATGCTAGAACCTGCATGAGACCGACAGGAGGAAGATCAGGGCAGCTCGGAGGAAGTCCTTCACGCAGCACATGACTGAACCGCAGAATTCGCTTCCAGGAGCAGCTGCAATGGCAACCAATTTGGATGGCTTCAAAAGGCGACCGGATGTTTTATTTATTCATTTGGGTATTTTTACCCCATCCAATCCGTTGTGGGTCTCTGGATGGCTTACAAGTCAAAATCCAATAAATACATATAAACCAAATAATACAAAATATGGAGGAAATACGGAGGAAAAGGCAGTCCATGGCTACTAGTCTTGATGGCTATATGCAATGCCATGTTTCAGCAGAGGTCCTCACATGTTTATGATTATTGACAATAAAAATAATAAATGAATAATAAAAATGAAAAATATGAGTTATTATGTTCAAATTAAAATATATATTATAAAATAATAATTAGTGAATTGATTCACTAATAAGTAACATATTAGTGAATCAATTCCTATTATTATTATTGATAACAGTACCCTGTGGGATAAGGAAGGTAAACAAGTTTACTATAAGCATGTTTAGCCGCAAGAAGGAAGACTAAGGGGAGTACATACCTGAAGGGCTGTCACAAAGGGGAAAACAAGAACCATCCCAGAGTGAAGGACACAGGATAATGGGCCCAAATTACAGGAAGCCAGGCTCCCACCTGCTATCAGGAAAAAGTTCCTGACTGTTGAGCAATGCAACAACGGAACCCATCACCCGGGGAGCTTGTGGGCTCTCCTGCACTGGGGGCCTTCAAGATGCAATTGGACATCCCTCCGAGAGGAATGGTTTAACTTGGTGTCCTGTGCTGGGCAGGGGGCTGGGGCTGATGGTCCTCTGGCACCTTTCAGTTACTCTTCTAGGATTCCGCGAAACTTCATAGTTGGGGGTGCATTTTGATCCTCTACTCATTAGTAAGGGTGGAGGGGCAGCTGATAGGTAAAAGCGTGGAATATAAACCCTTAGTGACATTACTTTGCTTTCTGTCTACATCCAAGCAGCTAGTCACTCTGCAAAAGAAAACATCGGCCAGCAGGACGATCCCAGTGAGGATCAGGGAAAGGTCTGCTGAGAGAGTGAGTGATCCCTCTTGCCTGTTGCTCTGACAGTTTGCTGCCACTAGAGCGAGTATGGCATTGTCTTCTTTCCTTAATAGGAAGGAATTCCATGTGTGGTTGCATAATTCCTGCGTGCTTCTTGGTTGGACCTGATAAGTTCACAGTTGGGGGTGGGGGGAGACGGGGGACCCATGAATCTCACTCCCATTGAGCTTCTCAGTTTTCCACCCAATCTTGTTTTGTTCCGCTTCTAAACAAATTTCTTCTCACAAGCCAGCACAGAAATCAGTTCACATTTTACATGCATTTTTCAGATGTATGCATTTTTATGCACATGTACCCACTGACTCAAACTTGTTTCTGTATTTTTAGACGCATACAGTGTTTTTTGCATTTTTAAAAGAATTACAAATTTATCCAATTTGCGCCTTGCAGAACTGAGTGTAGAACTGAACACTCTTGCACAAATGCACTGTGAAATATGTACATATTGTAAAGCCTATTTTTCATTATTTTGTAAAGTGCATCTCATGCCAAATAATGCTGGAACCACGATTATAAACTGCTTTTAGTTCTAATGTAGATTCTAGAAGGTCCACTTTAGATAAATCCGTAACCACCTCCTGAATGGAGCAAATTTCTCAAATGTTCTTAATCAGTGACTGACCCACACTATGCTTGGTCGTCCACCTGTCCACTAGGAGAACTTTGCCAGTGTCTATCGCAAGTGATGCTTCCTATGGCCCTTCAGCAGCCCCTGCCTCCAATTATTTAAGCACAGGTTTACTTCCCAATGTGAGCTTGGGTGGACTCCAGGGGATGGATAGGCTAGACATCTACATGGGTTCAAGGATAGGATCCACATGGTGGGCATGTTGTGAGTGGAGCGGGCTGGAGCCGGGGGGGCAGACTAGATGGCCTGGGAGGCCCCTTCTGACACACTCTGTTTCTATGTGGAGGATAGGAGAGCCTGGAGGAATGTTGTCCATGGGGTCGCAATGGGTCGGGCACGACTTCGCAAATAACATAACATTACTTCCCAAACCCACCATCAGAAATAGCAGTATTCAGAAACCAGCAGGAGATCATTTCAGACTTCCAGGGCGCTTGAGGACATAAGAAAAGCCACGCTGATCAAACCAAGGCCCAGCAAGTCCGGCGTTCCATCCTTCCCACAGGATCCCTCCAGCAGGATGGGTGCACGGCCTCCTCCTGCCCATGCGCCTCAGCAAGGCCTCCTCAAGAGGAGGCATGCCTCTGCGGGGAAGCGAGGTAGCACATGGCCAGCAAGGCCACTGGCCACTCAGACAGCCTCCTCCTCTTCCTCGCTCAATCTGTCCAGTACCCACTTAAAGCCATCCAGATTGGCAGCCATCCCCACTTCCATCATTTAACTATAGCTGTGTGGCAAGAGCTGGCTTGAATGCTGCCCTTCTCCTGCTACGAATTTAAAAATGAGACCCAAGTTGAATGCTGTAAAGGGTTTAATTCTGTCCGTGTGCCCAAACCACTTCTGTGACTGAAATGATGCTTTCAGGAAGGGACTCTGAGGAACTGAAACAATAACAATGACTGAAGATTAAGTTCACAACCTTATTGACAAACTGAAAGCTAATAAACCATTGTGCACACATGGCATCCTAGAGTTTTTAGGAGAATTCAGACAGGAAATTGCTGATCTAACTAATTTAAGTAACGGATTCCTAAGCCCAGCTTCTGTAGCAGAGGACTGGAGAATGGTCCTTGGAAGATGAAGGGGGACTTTGGGGTTTCTGGAAAACGACAGGCTCCTTCGCTTAATGCCTGCGCTGGTGAACTGGCCAACAGCGCGGTAAGAGCAAGACGCCACAGAAGGGAAAAGAAGCCAAGGCGGTTTGGCAAAGTCCGGGCCCGTTCGACAAACTTCCCGCGCAGCGTCGGGCGACTGACTGCGCTCGGCCCTTCAGCGCTTCCAAGCGCAAGGCTGCGGGCGCCTTTCCGGGCTCGGCCCGCCCGCGCTCGGCTTCCCTTCCCTTCTTTCCTCCTCCTGCCTCCAAGTGCCCCTGGCAAGCTCTGCCCCAGCAGCGCTGCCCGAGCACGGGCGCCGAGGGCGGGCCGCCGGGCCGGCCCCGGGGCAGATCGCCGCGGCCGCGGCTAATCCGGGCGAGGCCGTGCGGACGCCGGACCCCGTCGGCGGCGCGGCGCGGCCCGG
>NW_025335761.1:65077611-65106640 GCF_004798865.1 Varanus komodoensis
CGTGGCTGCCCCCGCTCGCGGCCGCCGCGTCGCCCCTTCCTGCCGCGGCCGCTCCGCACGCGAGGGGGGCTCGCTGCGCCCCTGGCCGGCTGCTCTGCCGGGAAGGGGCCTCCCCGCGCGGCGTCCCAAAGCGGCGCTGATGTGGGGGGCGGGGGGGCTCCTGCTCCAGCCGGGAACGAGGGAAGGCCGAGGCGGGAGAAGCCCCTCGCCTGCAGGGCGAGGTGGGGTGGCGACGGCCTCGTCTTCCTGGCGCCCCCGGAGGACCCAGGCACACCGTTTGCGGCATCAGCATCTTGCCGCCAGATCGGACCCATCCCGGCTGCCAGCA
This sequence comes from Varanus komodoensis, assembly GCF_004798865.1. Taxonomy (NCBI): domain Eukaryota; kingdom Metazoa; phylum Chordata; class Lepidosauria; order Squamata; family Varanidae; genus Varanus; species Varanus komodoensis. The sequence continues at coordinate 65,077,940 of NW_025335761.1, forward strand.
CGACTTGGCCATGGCCACTTGCAAGCGTTCTTTCCCTGCGGAGAAACTCTGTGGGCTCTTCCCAGTACTAGCTTTCCCGAAAAAGAAAGTCAGAAAACTCTTTGTTGGTCTCTGCCTCCAACAAGTCCTTTTTTATTATTATTGTCTGCCATGCATTCACAGCATCCACTTCTCTGGAATTTGCCTTGAAGGGACTTGGGAAGCTCGGACTCCCTCCCTCCCTTTATGGAGCCTTTTGGATCCGAAGCCCATCTTCCTGCTAGCAAAGGTTTTCTGTGGGCCTCCTGTTAATATGTTTAGGAAAGGAATTCATGCTAAAGCAATCAGGACGTGGGGTTGCTGGGGAATTCGTTGCCTGTTGCAAATGCTGTAGCGCTGTCTGGGAAGACTCTGCAAACTGGTTCTGCATCAAAATTCTCTGTCTGTGCAGAGAAATTGATTGCTGCCACCTATGTAAATGAGCCAGGCAAGCACATTTGCACATTTCTGCGTCCTGCCCGTGTCTTCTGTAGCACCTCTGCTTTTGGATCCCTTGAAATTCAGCGCTGGCTCTGCTTTGGCAAGGTGATGTGTTTGTCATCACCTGGAGCTGTACTAGCCTCATCAGCAGTGCAAATCTTAATAGAGAGGAAAGAGCCTGAAATTTGAGGGCGCCCATTTGGGTGGATGGGAGCTTCTGGAGGCAGTTCTCATGCTGCTGCATCGTGGCGTTTCAGAGCAGCCGTGGTTGTTCCTGGAAGTCTTGTGCTCCCTTTGGGGCATAATCCTACGCATGTCTGGACAGAAAAAAGTCCAGCCTGAACTTGCATGGGATTGTGCTCTATAGATCAAAAACAAGACCATGTTGAGCTTCCTGTAATATGCAGTTCAGTTTTGAAGGGATGTCAGAACAGCCCGGTTGCCATCCAGGCCCACTTCAAGGTGCTTACAGTAATATGCAATGCCCTCAGTGGCTTGGGGCCAGGGTATCTGAAGGAGCACCTGTCTCCGTACATAGCTACCTGATCGCTGAGGTTGTCGTCGGAGGTCCTTCTCTGTATTCCTCCCCTCAGTGAAGCAAGCAGGGAGATGGAGATCATGCTCCCATGATGGAACTCACTCCTATCCAAATTTCGGCCAGCACCAGACCCTTATTCTTCCAGGCGTCAGTTAGAAATTTACCTTTTCATGATAATTTTGCTTGGTGAGCTGTGTTGGTTTAATGCCTTTAATGGTTTACGTTACTGCTGCTGCCATACTCTGACTTTAATGCCAGAAAAATATTATGAATAATTTTAATGTTATTAGGTAATTTTAATATATATTAAGTGTTTAGTTTTATGCCTTTCCCCTCTTTTTGATTTTAGTGTTATTTGATTGGTTGCTTTTATGGTTAAATTGTATTGTTTTAATTGTTGCTAAACATGGTTTATTATGCTGTGAGCTGTCCAGAGAAACACCCAGAGCTGCCCAAATAAAATAAAAAGAATAAAATATAAAATAGTTCTACTAGTTAGGCACCTCAATTTTAGTTCAGTTCGCTTAGTTTAGTTTACTAAGCCTTGTACATGTAACCTTTGAGCCCATCTTTGCTTCCTTAGTAGCTAGAATCTTAGCATTTTTTAAAAGCTGTTTACAGATTGCTAAGTGTGTTTGGGATCAGTTCTGAATTTATGAAATGCAGTTGTAACAGGCATGGAACCTTAACTTTGCTCCATTTTTTTGCCATTTCAAAAGGGATCTTGTGAATTTCCTTTTTTTATAGTATCAAACAGTCCAAGAGGCCAGACAGCACCTTCTGCAGCTGATATTCTTTGGACCTTCTGTTGATGAGAAAAGCATTCTTTAAACAAAGTGAAACGGGAACGGCCAGTTTCATTTCCAGAAGAATCACTGTATGACATTTACGTCGGCTAAATGTGGTCCTTTCTCCTTATCCATGTTTGCCTTCACAGCTCTTGCCCTTGTCTGATTTGCCAGCTTCTCCATTCCTCTCACTGATTTGTGTGGGTTTGTGATAAGACACTCAGGAGAGCAGCAGCTAAAAGGCTTGTTTGGAATACGGAGGAAATTAATGCTATACCCCTGGGAGCCCTTGTGTGTACACACATTTTGTGACCACTGAGCTTTCTCCTTATGGCAGGGTCCCTGAGCAATTGCCAGGCTTCTCGTCCACCCAAGTTGATGGAAGGCCTTTTTGGAAAAGGAAGGTTAGGATTCCTCCAACACAGGCGCAAGGCCTTTGAGTCTGGATGCAGGGATGCCTCACCTGGGCTCCTTTGACCCTGTGCCAAACTCTGACCTCTCATCCCAGGACCCCCGTGCACAGGTGTGATGAACTGGGGCTGCTCAGCATTGGAGCACCCGCCTGACTGGTAGAAGACCCCGTCTCCAGGGTCTGCTCAGGAAGGGGAAGAAGACCTGGCTGCAGCCAACCCTGCTGCAACAGGTGTGCAGGGAGCAGGCCAAGTACCCCAAGCCCTTGCTGGGCCGTCGGCTTCGATTGCACTTCATTGGCTGTCTGTGTGAGACAGTGGTGAGGGCAATTTATTTCTTGCATTTTTCAGCACATTGGGCTGGCTTGCCAGGCAAACAGCAGTACAATCAAACCTAACTTAAAAACAGGAGATGATGCACCATCCATAAAATATGTGAAGGAAGACATGTGGGTTTGTAGACCAGCATGCTGTGTGTTATTGCTGCTAGTTGCTCTGCGATTTGAACCAGGACTCAGAGGGTCGGGTGCCAACTTCCGGCACCGGTGCAGGTTGGAGGAGAAAACTGCAGACAAGTCACGCCGGGCTTTTGGGAATCAGAAAACCGCTCAGCTAATCCTGTGTAATTGTCTGCTGTGGAAGTGTGCAGCCCTGTCGCCTGTGCTCCGCACGCTCTCCCTTCTTTCTCTGGGTGCCCGTCTGCCTTGGATGCGGGAGGCTCAGTCCTTGCTCTGAGGGGGCCGTGGCTTCAGCTCAGACTCCGCACGCTGGAGGTGCTGCCCTTCTTGGCCCTCAGCCTGGTTCTGACCTGCGCAGGTGCCAATGCAGGCTTCTCCCGCTTCCCAGGCAGTGGCTCTGGGACTCTGCTTTGCTCTTGGTCCGGGGAGGATGAGTGTCCCTTGGAGAGCCCAGGCAGCTGTCGTGGGTCCTCTGGTCTTGGGAAGAGGAGGTCTGGCTGTGCCAGTTCCTCAGGGTTGCTGGCAGGGTGCGGCTGGATGCTGGCATCCCCGCCATTGGGACTGGAGCATTCTAATAGCTGCTGTGCGTTGCGGCTTGTGCTGCTGGTGCTTCCCTGTATGCTGAAGCTCTATAGATTTGCTGCTGTTGCCTCATTTCCCCTTTACATACTTCCTCACTGAGAGCAGATAGTGCTGAAAGAACAAAAGAGGGCTGTAGCCCAGAGGCCGGACTAGTCTCACGTGTTTTGTACATTACAGCTGGAGCACTTCCAAACTGGCCAACGTAAGAAAAACCCTGCAGGATCCAGACAAGGGTCTGCCTAGGGCAGCCACGTTCAGCTCACCCCGCAGCCAGCCAGCTGCCCGTGGGAAGCCCAGAGCCGGACGCGAAAGCAACAGCGCTCTTCGCTTGTTCTCCAGCAGCCAGCATACAGCAGCTTACTGCCTCCCCTACCGGAGACAGAACACACTTTGTCTCTGGTAGTCCCTGAGGGCCATATTCTTGGTGAATTTATGTCGAACCCCCCTTTGCAGCAAATTGGTGGCCATTGCAACATCTTGTGGTAGCAAATTCCATAGGTTATGAACTGCGTGAAGAAATCTTTTATCTTTCCTAAGTCTCCTGCCCTACCACTCAATTTCATGGGCTGACTCCCAGTTCCAGTGTGATGGAAGATGCCACTTTCTCTGTGCGATGCGTTAGTTCGAGTGCCTCCGTCATGTGCTCCCCTTTCTTCTAAGCAAAAAAGCCCCAGATGCTGTAGATTTTTCTTGTTATTTCAGCGCATTTTTCTGCATTTGGGTTGCCCTTTTCTGCATTTTTTCCACTCTCGAATACCCTTTTATAGGTGTGGTGACCAGAACTGTATACAGTATTCCAAGTGTGGTCACCATAGTGTAATATAAGCTCAATATGTTCTTGGCAGTTTTCTTTCCAATTCCTTTTCTATCTCTGCTCAAGACAAAATATGCCATGTTCACGTAGCTGCACAGTTTGGGTCGGTATTTTCAGTGCTGGCCGCCACAATCCTAAGAACTCCTTCTTGGTGAGTCACTGCCGGCTCAGAACCCGTCAGCAAATATGTGACATTTGCACCGACATGCACAAGCGTACATCTCTCACGCTGAACTGCCTCTGCTGTTTTAGAGCCACCTTCCCAGTTTGGAGAGATCCGACAGCATTGCCAGTGTGGCTTCAGAGAGGGGGCAAACCGGCACGCGAGGACCTTCTGGGGGGCTGTCATGGTGCTGACTGGGCCTTTTCAGTGCAGAATGCCTTTAGAAGTGCCCCCCTGCTAGAGAGGTCCGGATGTCTGGTTCTTTGGCTGTCTGGCTGTAAGTTGGCACTGAGGATAGCATCCACCAGGCAAAAAGTCTTTGGTTCCGTTCAGGAAGAGCCAGATGATTGGTCCTTAGTGCTGTGATGATGGGCTTGCGAGTATTTTAAATGAGGAAGACCTGAATGTGTCCGGGAAGCTCATGTTGGGGGTCCCAAATGTATTTCAGTCGTTTATATGTACAAAGCGGAGAGTGGCTTGCGATCTTTTGCTTTTGCCAGTCCATATCTCCACTCCAGATGTTCTCACTTCCTACTATAGTTAGCTGCCCATATGATTTCCTAGAAGCCCTCTGTCCTTGTTTCTTTTTTCTTGGAACTAGTGGAAGGAAAACAAGCTGTTAACGTAGTGAGTGTGTGTTCATATGTCACAATTTACTTGACACAAGACTTACATGCACAGGCACAGATTTTGGTTCTGTGGGACAGCATCTTGGGTGTTCTTAGTGCACAAGACTCTCCCTTCAGGGCCAGAGAGATGTTGCGAAGGAACATGGGGGTCCTCACGTCCGCTTGCCTTCGTAACACTACGCACATGGGAGTCGAGGTGCACTTGTGGAAGAATCGCAGTCAGAAGGGTGTAGCACTTTTGCCCTTCTCTCAACGGGTACATTTGCATCTTTTGCAAAATGCTAAAGGAACAGCTGATTATGATTACTGTTTATGGAGCTTTCCAACCACAGGCCTACCAAGATTACACAAAATTAACTTCATGTTTAAGTTATACCAAGCAAAGTTGCAGAACTGTAGTATACGCAGTCTGTGGAGTCTAATGAAAATAGTGTTTCGGCCTGCCCAAGTCTGTCTTGAGCCCCTCCACACACATCCAGGGTGCAGCCCTGAAAAGGAACACGGCAGTGTGTGTGTGGGGAGGACGAGGCGTGGAGGGGAGCAGCTGGCATTTTCGTTGGGGAATCAGGTGTAAGCACCCCTTCCTCTCATTGCACACCCCTCTTGCCCTCCACAGGGGCTCCTCTGCAAGTGAAGTGGTCTTAGAACATCCAGTGCATGCACCCTTCCTCGTCCCAATTGTCCTGTGAGTTTCTCAAGCACGGGAAGGGTCTGGTCTGTGCGAAGATGCTTTTCTCACACTCCTCGTATCTCCAGAGTAGGGAGAATACTGCGTTCCTACATGATGTCCTTGCTGTGGATGCTGCAGTCCTGCTGTTTTTGGAGCCGGGATGGACGGCCAGTTGCGTCTGGCTTGGGGAGGCTGTTCTTTCTGGCCTGTAAAGAGGCAAATGTTCCCCAAAGCAAGGTGGGGCACCCTCCTCAGGCATTGTTAAGATGGAAAGATCAGAATGTCCTCTTGGGGCACAATTTCCTGGATTTTCTTCCTGTGTCCTGTGCAAAATTCATATGTGCCCCATATTAATGAATGAGAAGAGCAGTTCGTTTGCTTTTTCTGTCCCCCGCTCCAAAGCATCCTCATTAGCCTCTCCTTTTGTGAAGAAATTGCATCCAGGTGAATCTCCCTTTTCATGTTTTAGGACCAAAGAAGAGTGGACTGAAGCCATGCGTGTGGCGCGCAGGTATCCTCGCTAGGACCCCGAGGGCATCGCTTACCTGGTGCCGGCAATCCAGGAGGGGAAGACAACCCAGCTGCGCTCCTCTCCTGTTCCCCCTTGTGGGGGGAGCGGAGAGCATATTGACTGGCTATGGATGCTCTGGCCCGGTCAAGTGGAGACATCATGCGCCGGAACCCACAGCAAGACTACGAGCTCGTCCAGCGCGTGGGGAGCGGCACGTACGGTGATGTCTACAAGGTGAGGGCCGCCTCTGCCACGCGTCCGGCACAGATTGGGATCTCCCCTCTCCCTGCTCGTATGCGGGTTGGGCTGCTCTAGGGGGGCAGACAGCGCCCCCTCGCTTGCTGGGAGGGCGCGACCGTCAGTCCGCTGTGCCACCTTCCAAAGGGCTTGTGGTGGTGGGAGGGTCCCCTTTTCTCGCAAGGCGACACACCGCCACATGTTGTGACTGTGCAAACAGGTAAATCCAGAACACATTCTTAAATGATGAGTCGTTGCATATTATTCCCTTGGTTTTGCCGTTAGATTGGTCGGCATTTCTCAGTTTAGCTTTTCTTTCCTCCCCTCCTGTGGCTGCCAAACCGAGCAGGAGCAGCAGCGAGAGAGCAAAGCCCATCTGCTCTCTCTGGGGGCTCCAGAACTCCCCCCTGCTCAGAATTAATGTTGACATTCATGCCTTGGGACAGGTGAGAGTCCATCTTCTTGACTCAGCTTTGACAGATGAGGCTGCTACTGGTTAGCTAGGCTGCCTGGCCTGATTAGGCGAGAAAGACAAGGCTTTGCTTGGAACGTCTATTTTAAAAAATATTGGACTGGCTGCCTGAGGAAAGAGTGCGGGTTGGTCTGCCGGACCAGGCCGTTGGGGGGAAAGGCGCAAAATCCCCCTTTTAGAAACCGCACCTGGAATTGGCGGGGCCGCGATCGCCCAGGCCAAGATACGTGCATTCATCTAAGAAAAAGTACAGCGTGCCTGAACGCTTCTGACAAAATCAGGTCACCTTCCACCACTGCAGGATAAGTGACTGACCTCTGGTTTGTCTTCTCTTTATGCACGTCAGTCTCTGGTGGATATATCCAGTCAGACATTTGACTTGATCGTACCTGACTGAAGCAATGCCCCTGGTTAAATGGGATCTTTAAAAACAACCATGCAGTGAAGCGATAGGCCTTTGATGCGGCGAATTTGAGGCCCTGTTAAAAGTTGCAGCACCTGGGAGACAAACAGGCCTGACCCCTGGGGAACAGTGTCCTGGCTTCTGTGGAACCCACTGAAGTGCACAGAAGCTGCACGTGGGCTCAGGCAATTCATATTAGTGAGCCCTGGCAAAGGAGCCTCCTGGTGGGTCACGATCCTTGCGAATGAGTGGGGGAGGCAGCTAGCTTTTACCCCTGCTGGAAAAATCCCAGGAACGTCGTTCCCATCCTCCGTCAGAGCTGTCATGTAGTTGTGCCATAATTATAGTTGGTGGGCATGTTGCCTTTCTGACAGAATATTCCTGCTTTAATGTGGTTGCCTGCAGATACAGGGGAAAGACAGATTTTGTTCCTGAGCAAGAGGAGGGCTTTATCTGTCGCCTGCCTTGGCCCAAGTCTGTGGGTTGGTAAAATATCAGCCGATGCTCACGGCATCGGGCCCACGTGATCAGCAGCACATCTCGGTTTGGTTACACTTTTGCTGTGCATGGATACATGTCCAGGCTGGGAAATCGAGTGCAATTGCCCACTGGGGGTCTTTGTGTGAAGCCCGCTATAGCCCTTACTGACAGTTTGGAGTCCGCAGCCAGTACGTGTTCCAGATTCCATTGCCTGACATGGTTGTTCCACAAGTTTTTAATGAACTTGCCCTACAGGTCGATTGGGTAAAGGCAGTGAAATAATTCAAGATGTGAAGTTGTGCTTTGGATGCTAGTCCTTAGGGCTAGCATCCAATCTCTCTTGTGATCGCACCGTGAACTGAAATTCTCCAGAGCAGAATCTCACATGCTCAGAAACACAGCTTTTCTTTAAAGGATTAGCGTATGTCAGCATTATTTTATAGCCTTTCGCTCAAAGCGTGATTCACAATGGACATTTAGTGCTTCAGTCTTGGAAAGCAGAGAGAAGCTGAGTGGGACTTAAGCATGATTCTTAAAGACACGGTTGTGGTTGCCCTTCCTGCTGGGCCTCTCCTGAGCTGTTTTGCCAGGGTTGGAAATAAGGGGAGCTCATTAGATGTCCTTCCTCCCTGCACCCACCTGGATCCCAAGGCAGCTCCTGAGTCAGGCCTTCGGTGTCTCTAGCTCAGTACTTAGGAGGCTGACTGGCAGCAGCGGCTCTGCAGGGTCTCGAGCAGGTATTTTTCCAGCCCAGCCTGGATACGCAAGGTTAAACCCGGGGCACTCTGCATGCAAAGGGGAGCCTCTGCTGCTAAGCCACAGGCATTCTCTGTGGCTTAATTATGTAGGAAGCCAAATGTATGTGACGTTGTATATGCTGTTCAGATCAAAGAAACTGGCTTTCCGTGGAATGGAACCGGGATTTTCTCAGCAAACAGCCTTTCCTTGATTAATTTTTTCAGGATATTACTTCATAATTGTTCCAATGGTCTTCATGATCTTAATCACTTTGCTCCAGTTATGTTGATATTTGTATTTTTGCTTTGGTAGAAACAGGCTCCTGTGTCCTTTGCTTTGGGCCTAAGTTAGAATGAACGTGATTTGATTATGTATATCAAGAAATCCCATTTTCCAAGATGCTTTGCAGCTGAGTGATGCTTGGGAGGAAGCATCTTCCCTACCTTTTCTCCTGGGTCTTCTTAGTATCGAAAACTTTAGCAAAGGGGAAGGTCTCTTGGCTAAAAGACTGCCACCTCCTGTGTTCCTGACTCTCTTAACACATGTGAAGGTGTATTTGTCTATCTCTTGTGGAAATGTGGCATTTATAGGGCCTGATTAAAAGGACACGAGTTTATCACCAAGTTAAGAATAGCTTGCAGGAAGCAAAATCAGATTAAGGCAGATTCACTTTGTCGCTTGGTTGGTATCGGATGTGCTCAGTTCTGTGGGCGTGTGTTTTGGTCCGGAAGCCATCTTCATCGTCACCCGATTGCATGTACAGCCGCCCTGGTTGGGGACTTGCTGCCCTGAAGCAGTTTGGAAGAGTTGGAAAGGCAGCTTCCGGCGGAAGAATCAGATGCCGCCTTCCGTAGCCCCGGCCACAACAGCGCTGTGCCACCTGCACCTCCTTGCAGTCATTCACCAAAGCCTGAAGCAGCAGAGAGACCTCTTTCCCCACAGGGGAGCTGGGCACAGGGGCCACCTGTACACCATGAAGCACAGAATGCCCCCTTCATTGCCGAACATGGCAACGATTAGAGGAGCAGAGGGAGGAAACGCAGGCAGGGGCCTCTCGACTCCGTTTTTATTTGCGGGGACAAGGGGCCCTGGGGAAGCATTATTTTGAAGGCTGGTATAAAAGCCCAAAGGAAATAACTGGCGGCGTGTGAGTGATGAAAGCCGCAGAAGTCACCGATGGCTAGGAAGCCTTTTGTGCTAGTCTTCCCTTGGCCATAAGCTGATTAGGTGGCCTCGAAGCCAGTGGCTGCCTTTTTGACCTCGGCGTTCCTGGCTCAGGTCTGCAGCATGGATTTCATAACAGTGACCTGCTTTGAATATTCCTGGGAATATTCAGAAGCCCCTTCAGAAGTGCGGTTTGTCCGATGGCCAACACCCTGTATGCAGTGGTGGTCCGAGGGGGCAGAGTAGTTCACGGCTGGAAGGAGGGGTCCGTCCCTCCTTCCCTCCCATCTTTTTTATCCCTGATGTCCTATAGCCTAAACCTTCTGAGAATCAGATTGGGGTGAGGATTTGCAGAGCGGTTTCTACTGCCAGTGTCCTGGTGTTCCTGCGTTGTTAGGTCCTCTTGAAGTGTGCAGGTCCGAAAAGAGTCACAAAATGTGCCATACAGTGGACCCCCAACTCTTTTTTTCTTTTTGTTGCTGGATTTGTCTGTACATCAGGGGTGGGCAATTAATTTTCCTATGGGGCCACATGAGAAACTTTGACAGTTGTTAAGGGCCGGACCAATACACTTACAGCTCTGCTCAATATATATATATCTATAAAAACAGTAACATTACAATGATACAATGAAAATGTGGAGCACAGAACAACACTATTTAATGAATATTCACAAAAACATTAACATTACATGAAAAGCAATAAATTCAATTCAGTTTAGCAGATCCTTCAAAATAAAAGCAGTGCAGTTGTATTGCTTGCATCTATATTACAATGATCTATATTTGCATTGACTTTTAATTTGCCAGTGACCTCATGCGGGCCAGTCAGGGTCAGCCATCGGGCCGGATGTGGCCCGCAGGCTGTACGATGCCCTGGTCTGCTGTAGATGTTCAGTTGAGTGGGGGCATCTTGGCTGATTCTGTACCCTACTTTTAAATCCATAGGACCTTGACCTGGATGGAAACAAAGAGCATCCGTCTTAATCCTATCTGAGGTTGATGGGAGCCCTACAAAGGCATTCAGCTCGTCCATGTGAAGGTTGCTGTTTAGCCTATACCAGCCCTCCTCAACCTTGTGCCTTCCAGGGTTTGGACTGCAACACCCAGAATTCCCAGTCAATGGCCCTGCTGGATGGGAATTCTGGGAGCTGCGGTCCAAATGCCTCCGAGGGCTGCCGGGTTGGGAAAAGCTAGCCTATACAGTCAGGGTTCTTATGTCTCTGCTTGCCCGTTCCTGGAAAGGTGCCTGGGGTATTCCTCTGAGGGGCAGGGCAGCTGGAAGGGGGCTGGGTGGCTGTTGGAGGGCGGATCAGTGCAGGTTATGAGGGAGCAGAGCAGGCGCAGGTACACAGAAGGGTATGTCTACTTCTGGACCAGGATGCTTCCGGTTTAATTTTTGCTGCACGTGGAGTGGCGCTTTCTGTGTTAGGAAGCAGTGAAACCACCCACATTGACTGTCAGTGGCACAAAGTGAGACACTGCGGATTTAGAAGGGATGGTGCGGGTGTTTGGAGACAGGAGAACGATTTCCCACACAGTCTAACTTGACGGGAGCTGTCACAGCTACTCAGGTTCCCCCAGGCCTCCCACTCAGCTTGTCCTCTGCAGTCAGAGAGGTTGTCCTCTGAGAGATGATCTCACATGCCTTCCTCATGATGCGCCCCCCCCCACCCCCATCGCACAGGCACTCCTTCCCGCAGCCGGGTGAAGCACCGTCAGGGGCAGGTTGGAGCTTGTGCACACAGCTGGGGTTGCCTCTGGGTTGTTCTTTGAAGTTCGGGCTGCAGGAATGGCAGGCTGACCACCCCGGACCACCCGCAAGTCGCTTTCCCTTTTTCAAGAGGTCTTGCCCTTCGCCCTCGGCTCCACACAACTTGACACAGCTTGAGTGCTGCCCCCTTCTCTGTGAAACCCACCCCATGCCAACAGCTTACGATCAGCTGCTTGAGCCTGCATTTTAGATGGACTGACCTTAACCAGAGCAGGGCCTTTTCAGTGGCAGCCCCCGGGTGCAGGAGCCTCTTTCTGCAGCAGCAGCAGTGGGAAACCTCTCTCAGCCCAGTTCAGTTTTGGAGACGCTCTCAGGGACAGCTCCCCATGGCAGGGCTGGGCAACAGGCAAAGGCGGTGCATTGCTCCCCCCTCTGTTTGTATTCTGCCAGGCTTTCGGCTTTGCCTTCCCTCGTGGCTACGTGCCGCCTTCCAGGTGCCCACAGAGCATGAGTGCGAGGGCGTTGCCACTGCTGCCCTCCTGTCCTCCTCGCGGCTTTCCAAGAAGCGGTGGATCGGCCCCGACGTTCGCAGAATGCGGGATGTGACGAACCTTGGGCTGAACCCGCATGGCTCATGTGTTTTTGCTACGGTAATCCTCGGCGTGTTTGGGCAGAAGAGCGTGCCGCGGTTCCCAGCCTTTCCCAGCCTGTGTGCTGTGGGGCATGGGAACATGCCTGCAGATCCTGCTAGGAACGCTCATGCGAATACAAGTGGAACTCCTTTTCAGAGCCGCTCGTTCGCTTCGAGAGCCGTGCCAGTGGTCCAGCTGGAGGAAGAGAGATGCCCGGGACACCTTGCTCTAGGAGGAAGGGCAGGGGTGGGCGTGAGGGGGGGCGAGTGCCTCACCTGGTGGCTTATTCATGGGGAGCCATTGGAAGCAGGGCTGCCCGACTTGGTTAGGTCTGTTTCTTCTGCGTTGTGTGGATTGTCTGGCGCCTTGATGAAACTGGATGTTGCGCAGATGGGTTGGCGTGCCATGCCCAGATTTGCACTCCTGAAAAGTGGATGAATCCTCCCCATGTGCTTTTTCCTTCAGTTTCTTATTTTTCTGTGTCTAAATTTGCATAAAGTTATAGGGAGTAAATAAACTGGTCTGCAGCTCCATGGCTCCGATTCATAGAAACCTGTTGTAGAATTTCTCTGACATCTCAGATCGAGTGGTGCCAGTCCCAGGATTGCTACGCAGATGGCTCACGGGTCGATCCTGATTGCCTGCTGGGTCTGGAACAGTGCCTGTCGTTACTGTTAAAATCAGAAGGGATCTCCTTTTCAGCTTACATTTTGGCTCAGCTGCTAAGACTTTTCAATTTATTTCTGGATGGCTGGGCTGCAGACCTAGCTTTTCACAGCCTGCAGCTGTGAGAGCTGGATCAGCGAGGAGCCAAGAGGGAATGGCTGCATGACAGGGTTATCAAAAGGCAGCGACGGGGGAAAGTTAGAGGAAAGATTCTTCATCAGTGTGTGCACATTTGTATAGGTATCTGACTGAGTATATTCACCCCTTCCATCTGATTTTATTTATTGATTTTACTTAAAGTATTTCTGTACTTTTCTGCTTTATCAAATGATGGATAAAGTGTATAAAATGCATTAAAACAATAGTTAAAAAATAAGTTCAGAGGTAAAAGCAGCAACAAATAAATCTATCAAGATGGGCAGATAGCAAGCCTGAATATATCAGCAAAAGCCTGGGCATAGAGGTAGGTTCCTAAACACTGTCCAGGCTGGAGCATCTTGCCCTATGGAGGGAGGGAATTCCGGCGGCAGGGTGCCTCCACCATGGGAAAGAAACATACCTTCAGATCAGCCTTGCAAATAAATATACACGCATTACTTGGCAAAGATTTTGCTTTGCGTGCCTGTCCACAGCTGCCTCTGTGTTCAGTCATTTGTGACCTGAAAGGTGGGCATCAGCTCCGCTTCTCCTGCAAGTCACTTGCAATTCATGCCATCTCCTGTGGGCCAGAGCTGGCCTCCCAGGGCCAAAATCAGCCTCGGCATTCTCCAGGTGGATAATGAAACCATGGATGTTTAGGAACTCTGTCGTTGCCCTAACACATCCGCAGAAGAATGTCCAGAAAGTGTGTCCAAAGGTTTTGGTGCAGAAGACCAGTTGACTGAAGCGTGTGCAGCAGCCATGCCCAGCTCTCTGCTTGACTCAGCGTCTGTTGCGTAATGGTTTGATCGTTCCAAGCATTTCCTTGTGGTCTGCGCATGGCGATGGCACCATCTGTGTGCATTTTGCAACTGTGGAACTTAACTGTCGCCTGGACATATTTTTATGGGTCTTTGTGCAATCGCAATCCCTACTCCAGAGCTGCTTGTTGTTGTGATTGTCGGTGTTGTTGTCATTGTTACATACTGTCAAGTTTGGCAACCCCGTGAATGAAAGCCTTCCAAAATATTCCCACTCGGGTCTTTCCGCTGCTCCAACTGAGGAGAGGCCCTTTCACCTTGGCTTCTCCGGTGCTCGCTAGAAGTCTTGTGCTGCAGGTTTTTGTGTTCTTGGCCATTGGCGTGCTCCTGGAGCTGATGAGCGTCCAAGTCTAAAACAGTTAAAGAGGCAACAGGTTGGAGAAGCAGACAGAAATCATGAAAATGCAGAATCAGCTGTTCTCAGAGAGAGAGGTGAAAGGAGCAGCTTGGTATTTGGAAGCCTGGAAGAATGAGAGAGATGGCAGCTTAAGGCTCAACTGGTGTTACTTTAGCAGCATGGTTAGAAACCTTGTCTGGGTTTCAGAAAAGAATAAATAAATAGGCATGGATGTCCAGGGATTGCAATTCTTTCTGCATGAGCAGATACGATGTGCAACCTTTCCCTTTTGTTTTTGTTTACTTGCAATGTCGGACCCAACACAACCCCATGGACAATATTCCCCCGGCCTTCCTGTCCTCCACCATCCCCTGGAGTCCACCTAAGCTCACACCCACTGCCTCAGTGACTCCATCCAGCCACCTCATCCTCTGCCGTCCCCTTCTTCTTTTGCCGTCAATTGCTCCCAGCATCAGGCTCTTCTCCAGGGAGTCCTTCCTTCTCATTACGTGGCCAAAGTATTTGAGTTTCATCTTCAGGATCTGGCCTTCTAAAGAGCAGTCGGGGTCGATCTCCTCTAGGACTGACCGGTCTGATCGCCTTGCAGTCCAAGGGACTCACAGGAGTCTCCTCCAGCACCACAATTCAAAGGCCTCAATCCTTTTGCGCTCAGCCTTCCTTATGGTCCAGCTTTCACAGCCATTCATTGCAACTGGGAAAACCACAGCCTTGACTATACGCACTTTTGTTGGCAGGGTGATGTCTCTGCTTTTTAGTATGCTTTCTAGATTTGCCATAGCTTTCCTCCCCAGGAGCAAGCATCTTTTAATTTCTAGGATGCAGTCCCTGTCTGTGGTGATCTAGGAGCCCAGGAAAATAAAATCTGTCACTACCTCCATTTCTTCCCCAACTATTAGCCAGGAAGTGAGAGGACCGGATGCCATGATCTTTGTTTTCTTAATGTTGAGTTCCAAGCCAACTTTTGCACTCTCCTCTTTCACCCACATCAAGAGACTCTTTAGTTCCTCTTCACTTTCTGCAATTAGAATGGTATCATCTGCATATTTATTTATTTATTAAAACATTTCTATGCCGCCCCATTCGCCGAAGCCTCTGAGGTTGTTGATATTTCTCCCAGCAATTTTAATTCCAACTGGTGATTCATCTAGCCCCGCCTTTCTCATGATGTGCTCTGCATATAAGTTAAATAGGCAGGGAGACAGTATACAGCCTTGCCGAACTCCTTTCTCAATTTTGAACCAATCAGTGGTTCCGTGTCCAGTTCTCACTGTTGCTTCTTGACCCGCATATAGGTTTCTCGAGACAAATAAGATGGTCTGGTACTCCCACCTCTTTAAGAATTTGCCACAATTTGTTGTGATCCACACAATCAAAGGCTTTAGCATAGTCAATGAAGCAGAAGTAGATGTTTTTCTGGAACTCCCTTACTTTCTCCATGATCCAGTGTATGTTGGCAACTTGATCTCTAGTTCCTCTGCCTCTTCAAAACCTTGTCCATGCTTCTGGTAGTTCTAGCTCAACATACTGCTGAAGCCTAGCTTGTAGGATTTTGAACATAACTGCTAGCGTGTGAAATGAGCACAATTGTACAGTAGTTTGAACATTCTTTGGCATTGCCCATCTTTGGGATTGGAATGTAAACTGACTTTTTCCAATCCCGTGGCCACTGTTGAGTTTTGCAAATCTGCTGGCTTATTGAATGTAGCACTTTAACTGCATCATCTTTTAGGATGTTGAATAGCTCAGCTGGAATAAACCTTTCCCTACCCAACTGTAGTATCCCTGTGTGCTTTAGAAAAAGGTAATTGGTGTACTGTATATGTTTAGCAGAAGCTTCAGTTTATAGTTTACCTCCTGGCACCTCTATAATTTCTTGGTTGGCTGATACGGAGGGTAAATATCAGTGACTTCTTGTCCTGGTACCTCTAGTATCAAGGAACAAGTATGGGAGAAAGTTGCTGGACTCCTGTAATGCCATTAGCAACATACTTGGTTTTATCACGTATTATGTACTGGAGTTAAAAGCTCTTGGTGATTAAAAAAGCCCCTTGAGTGGTTCTTGTGCAAGCACTTTCCCAACCAACGCTCTCCTTGGATTGTATTGAGCGACAGAATGGGCAACTACGTGATCAAATCTTGCAAGGGTAGAGTCAGCCTTCCAGATAAGTTTATTCATTTATTTAATTTCTGTGCTCCCCAGCAGCTGAAGCTGTCTGGGTGGTCTACAGCAGCATATTTAAAACAAAATATACCAATTAAAACATATTAAAACCCCAAAAGTGGGCAATGCAGCATTTTAAACCAAATGGGAAACAGGAAAGACAGAAGAATATATACATTAAAAAGGCCCAGTTCAACATTTTCTAACAATCAGCAAGCTCCAGGAACCCATTAAATGCCCTGTACTGATGGCCCTTACCTGGTGCTGAAAGAGAGTAAAGATGGTGCCAGGCAGGTCTCAGTGGGGAGCTTGCTTCATAACTGGGGGGCCGCCACTGCTCTCCTTATGGCCACCGTTCCAGCTTCCCTGGGGGGGGGCATTGGAGAAAGGTCCCAGAACTTGACCGTTTTGTGTCTGGGTAGACAGAGGACCATAAGTCATGCCACATACCTGAACCAGGCACCTGTGGATTTTTAGACTGCGAGGTGATGGGAGCAAGCCTTTTAAAAAGGGTTCTCACGGGGATCACCTGGAAGAAATTCTTTCTTCCCAAAGGCGACCCCCTTCCCAGAGAGCCTGTGGCTAGTGGGGTGACATATAAATTGAATGAGTGGATGAACGAATGGACAGACAAACAAATAAATAAATGTGAGGCCTCTCTCCTGTTAGGCATCATCTGTCCGTTTCCTGATGAGCTTTCCTGCCAGACACGCTTCCCTGCAGCTGTGCCTGGCAGCCAGGCAGGCGCTGGGTCTGCTCTCCGATGGTTGGCCTTGTCCCCTGGCCCTCGGAGCTCCAGCGAGAGAGAGAAGAGCTTCGCCCTGCTTGGTCCTTGATGTCACCCCAGTCTCTGTCAGGGCCTGCAGCCCACCAGGCTGTACCTGGGGCAGGAGCTGCCCGATCATTTTGCTGGAAGGATACACCCCCAACAAAGGACTGCGAACTGGCCCCATTTGCACATAACGAGAATAACCGAGGTGCAGGTGCTCCTGGGCTGCTAATGGAGCAGGGGAGGGATGAGTTTCTGGGGGGCTGTGTACCCATTTGCTGCTGCTCAGCCCCCAAGGCCACAGACTAAGCAGAGGAGTGGGAGGAAGAATCCACATGTCTCAAAGTTGGAAAGACCTGAGCCTGCGTGAGACCCTGGGACATGTCCCATCCTCTTCCGGTGCTGAGCAGAAACCAGTGTACTGGAGAGACTTCACCTTATACGATGCTCATGCACCTGTTATTCCCAAACCTGGTAAATTCACTGTGCAAATTGCAAGCCCATCTCTTTAATCAATGTGAATGCAGAGATATTTATGCTGATAGACAGGAGCAGGTCTAGAGCCTTCTGATCCAGAGGGATTTATTTGCCCAAGTCCCTGTGCAGATAATTAAAGACTGTTGGTAGATTTGTTCACCTTGAATAACTGATTTGGAAGCGGTAATTTCTGAGAAAGCATTTAACAAATTACATTGGCTATTTGAGTTTGTGACTCTGGCAGAGTTGAGCTAATGTGGAATGTTTAAAGAGCAATTAGAACTTTATACCTTTCTCCTAAGTCTTGAGTAATGACAAGTGAAATTCCTGCAAGGATTTCTTTTTCTAAAGAGGAGTGTTGTGGTTGTTACCTTTATATTCCACCTTTATATTGCCTTTATATTCCACCTTGTTTCCACTTGTGAGGAGCTCAAGAAGGCTTGCCTAGCTCCATTGTATCTTCACAACAACAACCCTGTGAGGTAGTTTAGGGTGACAGTGAGTGACTGCCCTAAAGTCTCCCGCAGAGTTCCATGGCTGTGGGGACTAGATCCTGGACCTTCGGCCTCCCAGCCCAGCCCTCCTGCTGTCCCACCACACCGGCTCTCACTTCACTGGTCCAAGGAAGAGCTGTCCTGTTCCCCTTGGTGTTTGGTTTGTGTCGGGAGCCCCTGGTGTGTGCATTCAGGCGATGCATAGACATTTGTGCATGAGTGGGTGCATTCATCGATTGACAGAATGGCAGGGCTGGGAGCGGCCGAGGTGGCCATCGTGTCCGGCCCCCGGATAGTGCAGGTCACCACACTCAGAGGACTGTCCAGTTTCGCCTTGAATATCTCTAGTGCGGGAGAGATGTTCTTGGCAGCGGGTTCCACTGTCATATTCCTCTGACAGTTTGGAAGTTTTTTCTGGTGCCTTGCCTGAATCTGGGGTGCTCCGGTTGAACTTCATTGTTCGGTGTCCTACACTCAGAGATAAATGAGAAGAGGTCTTTTCCTTCCTTTGAGGTACTTGAATTAGACAGGCTAAGACAGCCACATATGCAGCTGGCTGCTTTTTGCTTTTCTTCAAGATGCCAACATTAATGAGAATGGGCACCTTTGGCAAGGCTTCGGCTGCACCATTACTTGGACAAAATCTGAATTAATGCCAATAGTCTTATTAAATTACCCAATTCTAAATTGCAACTTCCTTGGTGTCTTGATGTTATAGCTTATCTTGCAATACAGGTGTCCGGAGATATTCTTCAACTGTTTACACCAAATTTAAATGATTCATTAGCAGAAATATTTTTGGATTTGCAAAGGTGGGCTTCACTTGCTTTACATATGTGGGGCAAAGTTAGCCTACTTAAGAAAGATGCCTTATTGTAGGTAATTTATGTATTGTCAACCTCTTTTCAACTTCTTTGAAGCATTTGAGAAGTGGGGAGGGCATGTTTATGTGAGGAGGTTCTTTCCCAGGTTTTGCTTAAGAGGATGTTGTTCCCAATTAAGGAGGGAAGATCTAATTTCCCAGATCTTGCCACAGAAACATAGAAACAGAGCGAGTCAGAAGGGGCCTCCTGGGCCATCTAGTCTGACCTCCGGCACCAGCCGGCTCTGCTCATGACAAGCCCACCATGTGCACGTCCAGCCTGTCCTTGAACACCTGCACCGATGGGGCCTCAACCACCTCCCGAGGAAGCCCATTCCATACCCTCAGGGTCCTGACTGTCAGGAAGTGCTTCCTGGCATCCAAATTGAACCTTGGCTCCCTGAGCTTTGCTCTGTTGGAACACGTCCTTCCTTCCTCTGTGGGGGAGAACAGGTCTCTACCCACCTCCGTGTGACACCCCCTCACATACCTGCATGTCGCCAACATATTCCCTCTGAGTCTCCTCCAGGCTGAAGAGACCCAGTTCCCTCAGTCTCGCCTCATACGGCATCCCCTGCAAACCGGCCACCAGCCTTGTGGCCCTTCGCTGCACTGACTCCAACCTGGCTATATCCTTCCTGTAATGAGGGGCCCAAAACTGAGCACAATACTCCAGTTGTGGGTGCACCAGAGTTGTGTAGAGTGGTAGTAACACCTCTCTCGATCCAGAAGCCACACTTCTGGCTATGCAACCAAGGGTGGCATTCACCCTCTTGGCCACCGCATCACACGGCTGACTCATGTTCAGCCTGCAGTCAACCAGCACCCCGAGGTCCCTTTCACAAGTGCTGCTCTCCAGCCACTGGTCCCCTAACCTGTACTTGTGACACCCATTCCTATGCCCCAAGTGCCATCTATCATAAGGCTTATCTGTTTTCTCATACCAATAGCTGGAAGAGGCTGCTTTTATTTAACACTCTTCCAGTGATGTGAGTTTTCCAGGAAAAATAGCACTGCGAAATTTTGCAGAACATTTTCCAGTGCGCTAAATAATGTTACCTGGTTATGCATGTCTGTTTGACTCATTTTCACTCCCCAACACACTTTCTCCCTCAATTAGCTCACAACACATCTCATTTCTACTAGCAAAGCTAGTGTAAGCCATGTCAATTTCATGTGCAGTATAAACATATCGTTTTTTTTCCCAATAGCAACAAATACTTGAACTGAAATTCTTGCTTTGGGAGGGGAAATTAAAGTAACCACACAATGTGGTTAAATGTTATATTAAAACACATTCAAAGCTTTATGTGGAAATTATTTCACTGGAATGTTTTTAAATATAAAAATAGAAAATTGCATATACTTCCTTATGAAGTTTGTTTATATTTAAGAAAAAATTACTATACCTGTTTTTAGCCTATATTCCCAAACAGCTTCTATATTTTACATTGCCAGTTTAATTTTCCTTTGTTGAAGTAACTGTAGTATCTCCAGTTTCAGCCATTCTTATCACTACCTATAGGTATAGAAATGTTTTAGATAAATAACTTGTAGGTTACTGTGGGCAGCTGATCAGCCACTGTGGGAACAGATTTCCGGACTAGACAGACCTCGGGGTCTGACCTAGCATAATTCTTCTTGTGTTATTAAGTAAAACTAAGAGCATCCACATTCTCAGTTTCAGTTTCTTTTTTTCTTCAAGTTATTATTAAAGAATGATAGCAAGAGAGGGCAAATAAATACACCATGTTTAAGAATGATCTGGACCTAACCAGCAGCTAATGGCAGAGAAAGGGATTGTCAAATGCTATTTTTTTTAGCTCCTCCACTGGTACAACCTTGTGAGGGTTTGTCGTTGCTTGCTTTAGAAGAGGAGCTTCTAGAAGTTCATATTCAATTTTTAGTTCCTCTAGCATGATTGATGGAAGTTCAGCAACTCAGGCAGCTATGGATAGACTCAGACACTTGAGCTATGGAAAATTTTCTAAGGGAAAAAACAACATGGGAAAACGTCCTGCCTCACATCACTGCACTCCTCCATGGGTTGTTTTGGAGTCAGCTCTTTGACACCTCTTTCTGGTTGTCAGGCACGGATGTCTGTCATCATGTTCCATCAACTTGTCTCCAAGTTGTCTCCATCTTACAGTGACCCTAAGAGTCTTCCAGAACGTTCTGCCTGTCACAGTCTCGCTCAGCTTTTGTAAACTTGAGGCTGTGGCGTTCTTTATGCAGCTCAGCCACCTCACAGTTGGTGGTTGTCTCCTCCTGCTGCTGCCTTCAGCTTCCCCTGCCATGACTGTCTTCTTCAATGCGTCTTGCCTTCTCAACAGGTACCCAGAAGCTTCCAGGGCAAGTTCTGACTGGATTTGATCAAAGAATCTGGAGGGTGGGCGAGAATACAGGAGTGTGAATGTTCTTGGCCTTGGTCTCCAGAGAACCATCCTTTCCCTTGATGATATCCTCTAGCCCTTTCCTTGCTCCCCTTCCAAGTCTCAGCCTTCTTTGAATTCTTGGCTGCAAGTCTCCATTCGAATTGATGATTGAGCTGAAGTATGAAAAGAAGACTAGCATAGAATTGCACCCCAATTCAATTGAGATAGGAAATCCAATCCAAGAACAGGACAAAACTAATGTTTAAATCGTAACCTAAAATGATAGATAAATAAATGGTGCTTTGGCATCTTTCTGCCTCTTAGTTTCAGGGACTGATGATGCAAATCCTTGTTCTGTCTTTGCTTCAAGTGCTTTTTGGGGGCCTGAGCACGCGAGGCGTGGCCTCACCCACAGCACTCCTGACCTGAAGCATGGCTCCAAGGACTCTGCTGTGTCCCAGCATTCCACACTCCCCTTCTTCCTTCCCAAGCATGCTCAAATCCATGGTGTGCCTTGCAGGCCAGCAAAGCGCTCTGTGAATAGGCAGTCCCGTGGCCAGCTCTCAGGCTGACCTTACATCCTGGGTCGGCCTGCACGGGAGGAGGCGGTCTTCCAGATTGCCTGGCCTTTTTGGTAGCCTGGCTTTCTCCTGACCCTGGAACCAGAGTTGGAAACCAAGATCAAGCTGTGGCTTGCAACTCTGTTTTGTGGGGCAGCTACAAGCTGAAGATTGCAGGTTCATACGACAGTCAAGATCTGGAGCTTGCACTAATGGGGAGTAACTGATTCAGTCTGATTTGGAGGATCAGAAACATCACCTGTTGTTCTGCTCGATAGTCTTGTGTAGGTTATTAAGCATCATTCTCCAGGACGCATATCATGAGGTGACCTGATCCAAGGCAGGAGTTGTGTGTCCTCTTTTCAGTACCGGCACCCACTTTACATTCATGATTTCTGCCGGCTTCTTGTTACTACCGCAGAATCTGCCTTGCGCCAGTGGATCTTTGTGCTTTCCTTTGATTTTCTCACCCGGTTCCCAGTTCAGTCCAGGGAGTGTGTGTTCACTCGCTCACTTTTGGGTCCATCGTGCTGCTTCTAGCTGATCATATAAGTGCTGGAAATTTATGTGAGGTTGGTCAAAACCATCTTAAGTCAACATTTTGCACGTTGGTAAAATCCATTTCTGCGCAGTGGTAGCGCATATGCTTTGCATGTGGAACACCCAGGTGAGAAGATCAGGTAGCTGGTGATGAGAAGGGGACACCTCTCTGTCCGAAATCCTGGAAGACCACGAACAGTCAGTACTGGGCTATACAGTCCACTGGTCAGTTTAGGTATTCACGTTGATGTACTGGTCTTGCGCTGCTCCCAGCTCTTGTGTGCCCTTCCACTAATGTGCAAGAAACCGTGTTTGAAAAAAATATGGAAAACAGTACCATATAGACTAGGAATTTTTTGTGGGGGGAGCAAGATCCATCTAGTCTAGACATATTTAAGCAACTGGCATGATTCCACTGGAGAAGTCTTGGAACAGCCAAAACAATTGTTGATCATCCCTGGAAGCAGAGTGTGTTCTGTTCTTAAGTCTCTTCCCATGTGGCTGGCTTTCTTCATTTTTGCCAAGCATTGAGCCTAAATTAGCCGAATTCTGGGGTTTTTGTACTGCTGCTTCGTACATTTTAAATTGACATTTGCAAGTTTTGTGATGGATTTAATTGGTTTTGATGTTCCACTTGATCTTTTTATGTTGACTTTACTTGCTTTCTGGAAAGCCCTTTCTTAGGCTGAAGGACATGGCTCAAAGAAAAAATAAATTCTTCTGCTGGAATTTGCACCACCCTGAACGTCACTTAAGGTTCTGGCTCCCCCACCCCCTTGTTTGCTCTGCTCAGTTCAAGAAGACAAACCTGTTTGGGAAGAGAGTGAATCTAGCAGAAATTAAAGAATCCAGTTCCTGTTTCCCTGTTCTGCCATCAACAGATGGCAGTCCTCATTGGCCACTGACAACCTCGCCCAAAAAGAAAATGAAAAAGGGGTCCCACATAAAACTGCTTCTTTGCCCCACATTGTGGGACAACAGCTGGCACACTTGGGTCTCCAAAGCAATGTCCTATTTCTAGGCAGCTGCACCAAATTTTAGCTGTGGTGTGGTCTAAAAAAGTCCGTCCTGCACAATTTCACCTGTATGGAAGAGAAATGATTCATGGATTCCAAACAAAGGTTATTTAATATGTTGTCTTGGGTGTGTTCTGGAAAGGCTGAGTCCCAGCACAGACCTGTTTTAGGGGATACTTCCAGATGCCCATGTGGTCACCAGCCATTGGAGTTTGCTGCATACCCACTGAGGCCTTGCCTAATAGCCTTACTCTAGAGGGATGTGCTCCCCCCCATTCCCCCCCCCCCCCCCCCCCCCCCCCCCCCCCCCGGACACTCTCTGAAGTGGAATTTGGCTCACAGGCTGTAAGAGGCACTGCAGTCTTGTTTTAGATCATTTGTACCTGGTGCCGGAGGTCAGACTAGATGACCCGGGAGACCCCTTCTGACTCGCTCTGTTTCTCTGTTTCTGCGTACCTCTGGGCAAGACAGACTGTTCTGGCCCCTGATGGGGGAATATTTGGGCTCCTTGAGAATTCAGGGGGTGTTACTAGAAGATTTAAGCACGCTTGTAGTCTCTGCTCCATTGCTCCCAGTGGCCTGGATGGGGAGAGCAGGGTCCCAAGCTTCAGCGGAAAATGCCCCACCCTCAGATTTTCCTCAGTAGTTTGGGAGATGGTTCGACTCCATGAGGGGTTGTGGCTCAACGGCAGCACACACGCCCTTGCAGGAGGCCCCAGGTTTGATCCCAGCGTGTCCAGGTCGAGCTGGGAAGGAATCCCACCGAAACTCCAGAGGGCCGTGGGCTGCCGGCCATGTTGACAGCGGGGACTCGGTCCATGGAAGGCAGCTGCTGTGGTCCTGAGTACATGGAGACCAAACCTCCAGCCCTCTGTCTTTCGGGGGAGGGTCCCTTCCTTCTTCACACCCCCCTCAGCGAGGCTCACAGATTTTATCGAGTAGCTCACGCATTTTTATCTCCCTTCCCTCCATTGCAACGCTGCCCGTTTTGCAAAATCGGGAGCTGCCTTTGTGGCTCACAGGGGAAATTATATTATTATTATTATTATTATTATTATTATTATTATTATTATTATTATTACATTTCTATGCAATGTAGGAACCCAGGGTTACTTGCATTATTTCTGTCCCTCCTCGCCCACGCCCCCTCCCGAGAGGATGTCGTTTTCCTTTCTGGCAGAGGAGCATGTTCAGAGAGAAGGAGCCCTCTAAGCTGCTGCGGAGGCGGCCCCTGTTTTCCGTGAGAGCCGGACACCCATCAGTAGAATGGAGCCTGCCACCGCTTTCTCTTCCTGAACTCCAGCTGGGGAAGGGCGAGGAAGCCGCAATCGGCTCTGCCCATGTAGAAGGGGGGAGTGCTCCGCATGCGGCAGAGGGCAGCTGGGTGCCCCCACGCCGCTGGCAGCCAGGGCGGGTTTTCTTGCCTTGTGGGCGAAGCGTTGTCATTCGCCTTGCAAATGGGTGCAGGGGTGGCCTGGCGAGTGCGCCCTGCCCCTTTTTCACGACCCCGCCAATGCGCAGGATTTGCCAGCGGCATGGCAGAGGGAGCTGACTGTCCGGGCGGGACTGTGGCCGGGGTGAAGGGTCGGCGCGGCCCGGGGGGACTGGCCCAGGGTGGGCTTGGAGGGGCTTAACTGAGTCCCCTTAACAGTGGGCCCAGAGCAGAGCTGGTTTGTAGGTGAGGCTTTGGGAGCCCAGGCCAACTGGAGGGAGGCTGCAGCTTGACTGTAGAGAAGCAGCCCTCGGAAAGGCGGGGGGGGGGGGCTGCGAGGGCAGCAGGAGGTGGGGGGCTGCAGCTGGGGCCAGGCTAGCACAGCCACATCGACAAGTCTTCCCTGGTTGTTTTGCAGCCATCATTCCTTTGATCAGCCAGGCCTTCTGACTCTCTGTTCAGCCACAACAGTTGAATAACAAAAACCCACCCAGCCGTCAAAAATGAGTCCATTAGGATCCTTGGGACAGCAGAGGGAGATTTGCCTGTGCAGCCTATCCGAGGATCTGGCTTACGCCAGAGGCAGGCAACTTGTGGCCTTCCCACTTGTGTCAACCCTCCTCATTGGCTGTGCCAGCTCAGACTGGTGGATCTTGTAGGCTAGACCATCTCGAGGGCCACGTGTTGCCCACTCTTGACTCATAGTATGTAGCAGTATTCTTTGCGAGGAAGGACGGACGGACAGATTGCTTGGCCAGTGCAGACTGGGAGTGTCACTGGTTGTCTTCCTGCTCCCCAAGGAAGCATTTTGAAAGTTGGCAGAGCATCTGTGCACCTTCTGACTCAGGTAACTAAGCGTGGGTGGTGGCATCGAAGAGAGAAGTCTCTTCTGCAGACGGTGTGTTGCGGGGCTTTGCTGGACTCTTGGCCTGCCCCACCCCCCCGCCAATGGAAGCCTGCATGGTCCTGCAAGAACATTTGGGGAGGTGTGAGAAATGGAAGCGCTTGGGCTGGGTTTTGTTGGTCAGGGTCTGAACTTTGCAAACTAAGCTAGATCTTCTGCCCAGGAAAGGCGAATTCTGGAAATAGAATTAGTGTGCCAACTATTCCAGTTCACATGTTAAGTGTGAAGGGCTGCCGGGGTGTGCTGGCTCCCCTCCCTTCCTCTCCCCCGCCTCCCCTTTCTGTTGGGGAAAGCCTGCGGCACCTGAACGTGCGTGCAACACTCCGCCAGATCTGGCTCCATCGGGAGCCACTCCTGCAGGGAGACTCAGCCACGCTGCCTAGGGTGCAGCTTTCTGTATCCACTGGCGCTTCCTTAAATTGCGCATGTGGACCTGGCCTGCGTCATCTGCATCTTAATTCTATGCTTGCTGTGAGTCTTTATACGGTTGTATAAATGCTATTGATTTTTATGGTCTAAACTGTTGTTTTAAATCAGTTTTTGCAGTTCTCTTTTGTAAGCTTTTGGAAAACTTAATGTTATGGGGTGACATACAAATGACAGTGGTGGCGGCAGTGGCGGCGACGGCGATGATGATAATGATGATGATAAATTTGCCCTTTCAGGTTCATACCAATCAGTTGCAGGGTTTGGGAAGAAAAACAGAATGCAGCTTTTTGAGAAACGAGGCTTTCCTTCTCAGTTAAAATAACTGTGGAGAAGGAACTGTGGGGAAACCCTCAGAAATGCCAGCAGCCCCAGCTCAGGGGCTGTCCTTCCAGAGCTAGCAAGATGATGCAAAATGGAGCGATGCCAGTGGGCCTCACCCAGCCGTCTGCAACCTGGAACTCTGACTGTGTTCATGGGAGCTGGAGTCCCTCACATCAGGCAAGGGAAAGGACGGAGGCCATCAGGTTGGGAAAGCTGACCTGAGTTCTTCAAGAGGACGAGGTGGACTGATGTCTCTTAGGTATTTTGGATGGAGAGATAAAGCGATAGTCAGGGCACTGAATCTCTCCTGAGTGCTGAAAATGGAACCCAGTGGCGATAAACTAGTTTCTGGCTGCCTGCTTGGCAGGGTCACTGCCCCGTTACATATTTGGTATCCAGAACCAGACATTAGGGGTTCTGGACGGTACATGGTGGATTACGTGAACACCAGCGGCTTACCCAACACCGCAAAGCCTGCAACCTTACCAATGATCCATTGCTGCTGCTCGGCTGCCTCGTGATCCCTTTCTTGTCTTTTGAGCATATTTGCATGGTTATGTTTTTATTTAAAAAAAGAAAAGCCCGATCTGTTTCATCACTGTGGAGGACTGGATGTACCCGGCTTTGGCACAGATGCAGTGTGCTTCCTGCAGTCGTGGAAGGAAGCAGCTGTCTTCCTGGATTTTAGGGCGACCCCGGGGCCCTTTCACCCTGTTGAGCAGTAGGGAGGCAGTGCGGGATTGGTCTCTGAGTGTGTGTGTGTGTGGGGCGGGGGGGGGGACCCAGAAGGCCAGGCTGGAATGTGGAAAAGAGCACCAGAAAGAGCGGAAGGTAGGATAGAGCTCTGCAGCTATTTTTTTCAGCTGTAGCGCTCAGAAAGCGTGGTGATAAGATTGTTTACAGTACCACTTCCAAAGGGGACTCTAAATCCTGGGATTCAGTGTTTGCACAATTGTAAACATGTGCCCATCAGCACTTTCTCCTGGAAACTGCCCGGTGAAAGAGCTGACCTCCTACTTTATTTTAAACAAACGTTGCAGCTATTGCTCCCCGTGTGTCGGGCGATGCCCCCCCCCCCATGGGATCTGTGCCTCCATTGTGCGTTGGGTTTGCACGCCTTTTAAATGCAGCGAGTTGCAAAATGTGAGGGGTTTGAATTTCTGAAATAGGGCTTTTTCAACAACAGCTGAATTAGAGGATATTTACACTTAGTGATCTCCCCCCACCCCCCGAGTTGAGAGCAAGCAGGAAAGGCTCAGGGTTCCCCCTGCCACCCCTCCCCGTTAACTGCTATATCAGAACCTCAGTTAACAGTGACCAAAATCTCAATGTAATCATGGCTTGAATCTGGACGGAAGAACTGTGTAGCATCGGAACACAGCCCAGCCTCCTGTTTGCACAGGGGCCAATCGGCTGCCTCCTCCTATTAGCATCCTCCTACTCATGTTCCCCAGCAACTGGCGTACGCAGGCACACTGCCTCTGATCCTGGGTGTAGCAATAGGTCTCGGGACCAAGAGCCATTGAGAGTCTTCCTTGCACGAATTTGTCCAATCTCTTCTCAGAGCCGTCCAAATTTGTCGCCACCACACAGCTCTGTGGAAGAGAATTCCATATCTTATCTATGCGCTGTGCGAAGAGGTGCCTTCCCTTTTATCTGTCCTGAATCCTTTTCCGATCAGCTTCATAGCATGACCCTGAATTCTTGTCTGACAAGAGAGGGAGAAAAACATCTCCCTGTCCTTTCTCTCCAGACCACGTGTCATTTATTATATTGGTATGGACTGTTTTATTGTATTCTCTGATTTTTAGGATTGTAAGCCGTCCCGAGATGCCATGCATAAGGGACAGCATGTAAAAGTTTTAAATAAATAAATACATTTTGCACACCTCTTTTCCTCCCCTTTTTTCTAAGCTAAGCTATCCCAGATGTTGCGACCTTCCCTTGTGGAGAAGTTGTTCCAGTCCTTGCCCATTTCAATTTATTTATCTTTTCTAACTCCACAGTATCCTTTCTGGTGTACCCTAATACGAACTCTATTTATTATTTTGATTGTGATTAATATTACTTAATATTAATATTGCAAACCACTAGTTTTGCTTTATAGAAATGTCCAAAGTGGCCATTTAAAGCCAAACATTGAACAATTAAATATGAGCAATACTACTAAAAATAGAAAAATCTGAAGAATGGGTAAACAGTGACAGACTCACAACCAGCAGAGAACCAGGCTGAAATAAAAAGCTAAAATCAGACCAAAAAAACATCTTTGCAGTGAGAAAACCACAAAGCTTCTTGGAAGAAGGGTGGCTTCAAGCGGTTGTGGAAGTCCTGCAAAGAGGAATTTTCTCCAGGAGTGGGGAGTTCCACAAACGGTTTTACTGCAGAGAGAGCTCGCTCCTGTTTATTCTGCAGCTGCTTTACATGCTCATTTTGTGAGCAATCTCCTTTTCTTTCCGTGTGGAGACCAACGCCTGTTGTGTGGGGGCTCCAATCTCCTTTTCTTTCCGTGTGGAG
>NW_025335761.1:65106740-65108011 GCF_004798865.1 Varanus komodoensis
GCGCCTGTTGTGTGGGGGCTCCAATCTCCTTTTCTTTCCGTGTGGAGACCAGCGCCTGTTGTGTGGGGGCTCCAATCTCCTTTTCTTTCCGTGTGGAGGCCAGCGCCTGTTGCGTGGGGGCTCCAATCTCCTTTTCTTTCCGTGTGGAGACCAGCGCCTGTTGCGTGGGGGCTCCAATCTCCTTTTCTTTCCATGTGGAGACCAGCGCCTGTTGCGTGGGGGCTCCACGAAGAGCTTGTGGTCTCGGAACGGCATGTCGCAGCCACCAAACAAGCCCTGCGCTGCGTGGAAACCGCTCTTGCAGCTTCCTGCATGGGAGCCATAATGAGAGGCTTTGTTCCGAGTAGTTAAGACGTGTCTGCCAAAGCTTTCAGTGACGGGGCACGTGTGCATGGCCAGGAATGTTTTCCTACAGCCCTTGGCCTTTCTCTTCATCCTGCATATCTGGTACAGCTGTATCAGCTTGCGGAAGGAATTGTATTTTTGGTATAGCGTTCCTTATTGTTTGTGGTGGAAACAGCTTTTGCAGTCAAATGAGTAAAAGTGGAATCCTATATGAGTGTAGGCAGAAAAAACGGTCAGCATAGCTACTGGAATGTGCTGGGGGCGTAGCCTTTTTTGTCTAAACTTGCAAAGGGTTCTGCCTTAAGTAACTATACATATATACGTTCCTCTTTCTTCACTGGGATCCAAAAGATTACCTTAAAAACGACCATTGGCCGGTGCGTCACAGTTTCTGCGTGGCTGTTTTCCAGGAATGCCTTTCATCGGAATTCTGCAGGCCGCTTGGTTTCTTGCGCTGCTCTGCCTTCACTTGCGTTGTGCTTACTTGATTTCCCTTTTGTTTTTGCAGGCCAGAAATGTGCACACTGGAGAGCTGGCAGCAGTAAAAATTATCAAGCTAGAACCAGGTAAGCCCTTCCGTGCCTTGCCTGCAGAAGAGTTATGCCCTTCACAACCTGTCCTTCACATCCTTATTTCAAAGAACGCTGGGCAGTTTCCCCTTTGTTGTTGCTGTTAGTTGCTTATTTGTGTCCAACCCATCACGACCCCATGGACAACTTTCCCCCAGGCCTTCCTGTCCTCCACCATCCCCTGGAGTCCACCCAAGCCCCCACCCACCCCAGTGACCCCATCCAGCCACCTCATCCTCTGCCGTCCCCTTCTCCTTTTGCCATCTATTGTTCCCAGCATTAGGCTCTTCTCCAGGGAGTCCTTCCTTCCCATTAGGTGGCCAAATACTTTGGCCACCTAATGGGAAGGAAGGACTC
>NW_025335761.1:65108111-65133808 GCF_004798865.1 Varanus komodoensis
CTTCTCCTTTTGCCATCTATTGTTCCCAGCATTAGGCTCTTCTCCAGGGAGTCCTTCCTTCCCATTAGGTGGCCAAAGTATTTGAGTTTCATCTTCAGGATCTGGCCTTCCAAAGAGCAGTCAGGGTCGATCTGCTCTAGGACTGACCAGTTTGATCGCCTTGCGGTCCAAGGGACTCGCAGGAGTCTCCGCCAGCACCACAATCCAAAGGCCTCAGTTCTTCGGTACTCAGCCTTCCTTATGGTCCAGCTTTCACAGCCATACATAGCCTTGGCTATACACACTTTTGTTGGCAGGGCAATGTCTCTGCTTTTCAGTATGCTGTCTAGATTGGCCATAGCTTTCCTCCCCAGGAGCAAGCGTCTTTTAATTTCTTGGCTGCAGTCCCCGTCTGTGGTGATCTTGGAGCCCAGGAAAATAAAATCCGTCACTACCTCCATTCTTTCCCCATCTATTTGCCAGGAAGTGAGAGGATCTCCGATCCTTTGTTGTGATGTATCGTCAAGCCAACCCTATAAGTGAAGTCCTTCCAAAGTGCCTTGTGCATGACTGCCTTGCCCAGCTGTTCTAAGTTCAAGGCCGTGGCTTCTTTGGTGGAGTCGTCCGTCTTTTTATGCCTGCAACTTCTGCTGGCACGATTGTCCTCCCCAGGGAATCTTGTCTTCTCAGGATGTGCCCAGAGTGGGGCAGTCTCAGTTTTGCCATTTTTGCTTCTAGGGAAAGTGGCTTGATCTGACCTAGGACGCCCTTGTCCTTCTTCCTGTTGGTCAAAGGTATTTGAACGTCAGCCCTGTGAAGTAGGTCAGGTTGATGGAAGGCAGTGTGTGGCCAAGAGTATCTCAGGAAGCTGAAAGGTGACCCGAAGCTGCCCCTTCCCTTGGGGTGCCAGGGCTCCGCGCATCGTGTCTCCCTTGGCAAGACACAGCGGACTAGAAGCGGCGCCTCGGCCAGCTCTGCTCAAGGTGCCCCTGGCTCAGCAGAGAGCTGAACCTGGTCAGCCTTGCGAAGATGGGCTTTCTGTTGCCCTTCGACTGGGTGATAGTTTTCTAAAACAAGCAAGGCTTTCTCCTAGTGGTTTGTTGTATTCCTGTAAAAACGGGTAACGTGGTCTGGGGCTCAGGAGTCTTCCGTCCTCCATCTGAGCATCGTCAACAATTTCTGTTTGCTCTCCGTTTGTTTTTGCTATGCATGACTGCAGTTTAATGTGATGCGTGACTCTGGAACCTGAGGCAGTTGAAGAAATAACAAGGATTCCCCTGAGCATGTTCAAGGTGTTTCCCTCTTCCCATCAATATGAATTTCAGGTGGACATTAAGTCCCGGCAGGTCTCATTTTAGAAATTAAACACAGAGGCTGTTTGTACTTGAGTGAATCTACCTGGACCCTCCCTGTGATTAACACCTGAGGTGTTCTTCTGAATGCCACCCCCAGGGGAGCCACAGAGGGTGGCAGCAAAGCAGGGTGGGTCTCACAGTGCCCCCCCCCCCGCCCCATTATGGAATGATAGTCTTTTTGAGAGCTGCCTGGTATGAACTCTGTCATTTTTTAGGGGCCAGGTTAAAGCTGCTCTCTTCTCCCAGCAATGTAATGGCATTTCAAGGTATTTAATGGCAAGGTGGGGCATTTATATCAGCTGCTATTAACGTGCTTATTTTGTCCTAACATTGTTTTAACCGTTAAAGGGTTTTTACATTCTGTATGTTGGAGAAATTTCAGGCTGTTTTTCTTGTACTTGTGGGCTGTGTTCTTATGAATTGCTGGTTCGCTCCCCAAAAAACGTCAACTGTCGGGTGGTATAGAAAGGAAAGCAAGAAATGCTGCGTGTAGCCATGGCGCTTCCTGCAAGAGGTGGAGGGCGCTGTCTTTCGCTGTCCGAGGGCTTCCCATCGGCTGGGCTCTCCGCACGCAGGCCCAGTGAAAGCAGCTCAATGTCGCTATTGCACCGAGCTGTGCCCTGCGCTCCAGTTCGTTCGGCGGATCTGGCAGCTTCCCATCTGGATAATAGCAGATCATTGTGGGTCCGCTTTTGTTTAGCAGCTTCAACTTGATCCAAAACAAGGCGACTCAGTTGTAAATGGGGGTTGACTGATACGGTCCCATAATGCTAGTGCTCTTTTGTTTGCACTGAATGCCCGTCTGTTTCTGGGCCGTGTTTAGAGGCTGGTTTTAAGATGAGCCCTAAATGGCGTGGGGCCAGGTAGCTTGAAGGACCACGGGCTCCCACCGTTTCCTCCCAGTGCCCTAAAATTCTTCTCCGAGGCCGTTCTCCAGGCCCACCCGCTAAATTTGTTGAGGTCCGTGGCTGCAAATGAGAGGGCCTTTCAGGTGGCGGCTGCATGATCTTCCCAGAGAGGCCTGCTGCGCATCTGTGTTACGGTCTTTCTGGCTCCAGGTGAAGGCCTTTTCTAAGGCCAGGTAGACTCAAATTATATTGTTTTTATATTGTGTTTGTTTATTATTGTGAGCCACCCTGAGGCTTCGGCAAATGGGGCGGCATAGAAGCCTCCTAAATAAACAAACAAACAAACACACAAACAAATAAGGCCGTCATATCTTTGCCCTGTTTATTCCCTGTCGGCGGTGGTGGCGGCGGCGTTTTTTTCCTGGGGACGTGCAAGGAACCCGCTTGGGGGTAAGAGCCTGTCAGATTCCCTGGGCTCAGCTCCCCAGACCCAGTGGCGCAGAGTCTGTGCTCAGTGCTCGTGCGTCACCCGCCCGGGATCGGGCCCCATGTGCTGCGCAGCCAACGCCCCTCTTCCCTGTCGTGTGCTTCCCCACTGACTGTACTCGGTGGGGGAGAGGGTGGGTCCCTGGGGGCGGCACCCGGCACCCAGTGCCCTCTTCTGCGCCCTGCAGCCCCCCGCTGGGAAGCTGCGCCTGATGGGGAAGGGGGCCGGTGGCGCAGCTGGGGGCCAGGGTGGCTTGCGGGCTTCCCCTGGGCTCGGCTCGCCTCGTGGGACCGGGCCGCTCCTGAGAGCAAGCCTGTGCATGCTGGAGCAACGGACTCGGAAGAGGTTTGTCTCAGCCCTGGTTCGATCATGCACCGTGCTTGTTGCTCTCTGACCTGTTTTGTGATCATCGTTTTATCGTTACTTCCCGTTTTACGTTTTTGATTTGCACCTCACCCCGTGACTTTGTGTCCGTGGGCAGCATAAAGAAATAAATAAAGCAGAAAAGGCTCCTAGGCTGGCTTGCTTCAGATCAATAAAACTGGACGAGACAGAAACAATTGCTCCTGTCATGCTTAGGAACGGAAAGACATGGCACAGAAGAACAAAAGGGACGGGGAAGGTGGAGAAAGCGAGCGCGTTCTGGTGCCAGTTCCCGACATTACAGAGGTCTTCTGATGACCAGCGAGAAAGGGTGGGCAAGTTTGGGCGGTTCTGAGAGCCAGGAGCACGGCTGCTAGCCAGAGGGGTCTAACCGAGGGGTGGGCCGAGGTGGCATGGCGGTTCGAGCGTCGGACTGCAGACCTGGGAGATGCGGGTTCTAGTCCCCACCCGGCCACGAAGCTTGCTTTGGGCCAGCCGCTCATTCTCGGCCAGGCCTACCTCTCCAGGTTGTTGTGAGGGTGAAATGGAGCTCTGTGCGCTGCCTCGGACTCCTTGCAGGAGGAAGAGAGGCATGCCTACATGCAGGATAAGGACGATGACCGTGGTGTTGGTGGTGGTGTTGCCGTTGTTGTTGATGATGATGATGTGCGTGCATGCGTGCATGTACTAAAATAGCTTCTGTATAGCCTGAAGTGCCTGATCCTGTATAATCTTGGAAGCTCAGCAGCCTGGTTGAAGTCTGGGTGGGGGACTTGATGTTACGAACCGCCCAGAGAGCTTTGGCTATGGGCGGTATAGAAATGTAATGACGTATGACATTTAAGAAATAAATGCAATTCATACATAATAAATGTAATTTTGTATTATTCTATCTTTCCTTCACGGTGGCCCTGGGGATTTTGGCATGTGAGAACCTTGTGTGGTGCAGTGATCTCTGCTCAGCCGTGGGGCCCCTGGGTGTCTTGGGGCCAGTCAAAGACTCTTGGCCCAGTCTACTTCATAGGGTTGTTCCTGTGGGGGCAAGACTGAGAGCTGCAGGAGGAGAAAGCTGTAAGCCCCTCTGATTCTTTGTAAGAATAAAGGTGGGATATGAATCTAATAAATAAGACCCAGAAGCCCCTGCCAGCATGGCTGACAGTCAGGGATGCTGGGAGCTAATGTCCAGAAGAACCAGGTGATCTGTTTTCCATTGTCCTGGGCAGTTTCTGGTCTTCATAAGCCCATGACTCCTCCTGAAGGGAGCTTGATGGCTGGCGAGCTTGGCATTCCTCACGGAGGGCTCTTTCCTTGTAGCATTTCCATAGCATTGAACAAGTCTGCTGGATGAAAATGTTTCCTCCTATACCACCCAACCTACTAACCACCAGTGCTTTTTTTGTCATAGAACGCACCGGAACAGAGTTCCGGCACCTTTTTTCGACAGATTTTCCAAGTTTTAAAAGTAACTTTTGAAAAGTTGATGTTTGGTCCATGTGGATTTGAATCGCCCTGTCGAGCATAGCAAGTCAGCGGCAAAATCATGAAAACGGTGCATGCGGGCTGCTTGTGTGTCGAATCCGATGCATGCGCACTTCGTCCGCACTGGTTGTGAGGGCGCTGCTCGGCTTGTGGCTGGTCGTGTGGTCGCGCGCTGAGAGCTTACCGCAAGCGGCAACCGTTATGTTTCATTACACAACTGACGTGTGTGGGTGTGTGTACAGGGATTGACTACATGCGGAAGGTAAATAATTTCATGAGTTCCGGCACCATTTTTCTTACAAAAGAAGCACTGCTAACCACCATACTGGAGGATATTTTTATTCAGTGGAGTGCTTTTTTTCTGCTGTGCCGGACGACATTTTGTATTGGCACTCCTGGCTTCGGTAGTTCAGGCTGAGGACTGGCCAGTGTCCCCTACCCTGGCGCATGGTGTCTATTTTTATAAGCACCGCACTGCATTCCGTGCCTTCCTTCTGTGTTGTCACACCTTTGACTTTCCCCCCAAGGTTTTCCCATGCGGAGCCATGTAGTTCGCCCTCCATGGCCATAGGACCTGGTGGGAGAGAAGAGTGCTGCAGCAGGTCATCCTGCACAGCCGGCCAGGGGCTTTGGTCGGCTGCGGCTCAGTCTGCAGGCCCACAGAGCCGACTGGGTCCTAAAAGAACCCAGGACTTGGCCAGGAACCTGGGGCAAACTGGGTGCAACAGTAAAGGCTTTGCCCAGTGAGATGAGACGGAAAGTGGTCCATTTACCAGCCCTAGACAAGACCATTTCCCCCCCTTTTCCCTCCCTCTCCTTTCCTCCCTGTGTGTTGTGCCTTCTTAGATGGTGAGACTGTGAGCAGGGATCACCTTTCTGCACTGATTGCGCACCGATTATAAGCTGCTTCTGAAGCCTTTTTAGCTAAAACAACGCCAGCAACAACGATCGGATGTTTTTGTGTTTTAATGGAAGCATTTCAAGATACGAAAATAGCAGCTGTTTAGGCACTGATAGCCGCTGGGATCACCGTGTCTGGAGAAGGGCAGTTTAGCCCCTTCCTCCTCTGCTCCAGTCCTGAAGGAAATTCTTCCTTCAGGGCAGCTGTTCACATGTGGAGGAAATTTCCCACATATGGGGTCAGGGGGCGGTTTCCTCTGAATGTCTCTGAAACAAGGCTGGCCCCTGCAGCACAAGGCGGTAGAACTAGGCCTTGTTTTGGGCAGCTTGTCTTCAAACCAAAGGCATCCGTACAAGATGGGGAAGACGTGGCTCAACAGAACTGAAAAAGAAAAAGATCTCGGAGTTACTGTGGACTAAATATGAGCCAACAGCACGATGCAGCTGCAGAAAGGGCAGATGCTATTTTGGGATGCTTTAATAGAAGCATCACTTCCAAATCACAAGAAGTAGTGGTTCCCCTATACTCCTCTCAAGTACAATCACTCTACAAGTACCTGAAAGGCTGCCGCAAAGAGGGAGGTCAAGATCTCTCCTTGCTGATATCGGGATGTAGGACACGGAATAATTAAGTCAAGCTGCGACAACCCAGGTTCAGGCTAGATATCAGGAAAAGCTTCCATGCAGTCAGCCAAAGGGCAGTGGAACAGTTACCTAGAGAGGTGGGGGGCTCTCCCACACTAGAAACTGGGCAGCCACCTGAGTGGGACGGTGTGACCTGGTGTCCTGCAACAGCAGGGGGGTGGACCCGATGACCTTCACGGCCCCTTCCAATTCTACTATTCTGTGATCCTTCCGGAAGAGCCAGGATCCAGAGTTCCTTGTTTGAAAGTGACTGCGCTCTCTGTTCGCGAGGACACCTGCGCATCCACCTGCGCATCCACGCTCAGGCACAGAAGTGCCTGCATAGCATGAGCCCCCACCCCGACCCCCACCACCTTCCAGGCGTTGTGAGCAGCGTCTGAATTGAGCCTTCCCTGAAAGATTATCAGTTGCCCCCAAAACAGAAACAGGCAGGTCATGGAGTGGGGGTGACCCTGGGTTCAGCCCTGTGTTGTCCTTTCCAGGGCCCCATAGAAGATGTGCTGTCAGACTGATTAAACCAGTGACCATGGTGGTATCAGAACTGATATAAATTCCAGGGAGAAATTGCCCAGGAAATCTGCACAGTCACGTTGAAAGAGGAAACTTTTCTCAAATAAAAGACTGTTAAAAAGGAAGTTAGATGAGGTAGTCAAGAGGGTCAGAATGCTCGGAAGATCCTCAAACCACAACAACAGGCGCTCAGCTGGAATGCAAGCCACACCTCACGAAAGGTAGCTCCAGGCTCAAGAGGCTGCCAGCAAGGTTAACAAGCAGTTGCAAGGAAACTGTTAGAATAAAGAGGGCTTCTTTCAGAAAGTGGAAGTCTCGGCTACTCAAGAAGAGAGCAGAAACTTGCACAAAAGAGGTGCAGACAGACAAGGTGATGCAAAACCCCGTTTTGAGGAGCATATTGTCAACAATTTCAAGGCCAACAGAAAAGAGTTCTTTAGATATTTCAGAAGCACATCATAAGAAGGCAGGACTCACTGGAGCAGGCAATCGTGCTGCGAGAAGTAGAAGGCGGAAAGGGGGGGGAGACCAACTGTGAGGTGGATTCAGTTCCACAAAGGGGATCATGGCCTTGAGTTTGCAAGAGCTGATGAAGGCTGCCAAGGACAGGGCCTTCTGGGGGCATCATTCAAAGGGTTGCCATGACTTGGGAATGACTTGATGGCACATTGTAGCAACATCTGAAGCTAGGGAGGCATTTGGTCATTTGAATGACACTGGGGTTAAAGGCGCACCGGAGGAAGGCAAGGAAATTACAGAGCAGTGAAATGAATTATTTTCTTCTGTCTTCACTGCAGACGATACAAAATAGGTAGCCATGCCTGAACCGATGTTTTAGGAAGGGAGTTGGTGAAATTGAGTAGCAGTGACAAAAATTTGAAGTTCTCAACCTTAGTAAAAATTAAAAATTAGTAAATCACCGGGCCCAGATGGTATCCACCCCAGAATTCTTCAAGAACTCAAATGTGAAATTTCAGTTCCTCTAAGAAAAACATAACTGATCCCTCAGTTTAGCTTCTTTACTGGAGACTGGAGAATATTCAGCCAATATGACACCGGTATTTTAAAAAGGGAACTGTTGCAGGTAAATTGGTGAAAAGGCCTTAGACAAAATCTCTCGCCAAAGGCTCCTGAGCAAACTTAGCAGTTTTCTTATACTAAAGAAGACGGGCATGTCACAAATCCAAAAGTGATTAAAGAGCAGAAAACGGAGAATAGGAATTAATGTTGATCTGTTTGGGGAACAGATCAACTTGTTCACCGATGATGTGGAATTAACGACGAGGTGGCCAAGTTTGCTGGCTTATGACACCAAACAGTTTTATGCAGTTAAAACAAAAGAGCTCCAGGCAGAATTCGGAGAACAAGGCATCGCAGCGAAGTGCCATGTAAGCAGCTGTGCAGAATTCACTTCCTCAAGGTGTGACGGCCACCAATTTGGATGACTTTGAAAGGGGGCTAGACATACTGATGGAGGAGAAGGCTATCCATGGCTCCGCTCAGTTGCTGGGGAACATGGGCAGCCGATGCTGACACACACCATGTCGTGGGCTTCCCGTGGGCCGCTGGGTGACCACTGTGTGAACAGAATGATGGACTAGCTAAGTTCTTAGCCCTCCCTGCCCACTGAATGCCATCACTCACTCTTGGACATTCCCAGCGGAATCCAGGGGCAGGAACCTGGATGTGTTGCCTGGCCTTCCAGATAATGAAAGGGTGAAATGGAAGCAAGAGGAGGGATGTGCTGGCCCCCCTGGGCCCCTGCTCTGACGTCTGCCTGTTGCTTCGGTTCCTTTTAAAGCCAGGGCAGCTGTTTGGAGCCGGCAGTGCGGCCAGGACTCACTCCTGTATGGAGGAGCTTCCGTCTCAGCCGCAGGGCTCTGCTCTAGGGGGTGGGGGGTTGTATGAAGCCAGGAGAGGGCAAGGAGGACTTGGGGTGGCCAGAGGACCTTACCGGCTCCCTGCACAATCATTCTCTGTTGCACCTGGGTCTCTGCACTTTGGTTGCCAGGGTTTGCGTTGTCTTCTGGGCAGACCTGAGTCGTGGCTGCCCGGTTGTGTTGCCATTTCCGGGAGAGGGGGACCCCGGGGCTGGCTCCATATCGGGTTCGTGTGTCCTGGGGGGAGAGGTGGCCCTCCTGCTGAAGGGGGGAGTGCCCTGTGGAGAGGACAGGATGGGAGACACGTGGGGTCGCTTAGGAGCGCACCGGCTCTTAAGCAGCAGGTGGAGGAGGGTGAGGGGCAACTCGGCCCCGAAGATGCACCTGGGCAGTTTTGAAGGGCAAGAGGCTGGGTGTTGGTGCTGGTGCAGAAAGGGAGCTGGAAGGCGGGCAGAGGGGTTGGGGAAGGGGAGCGCCGGTCTGGGTGAGGGCAGAGAGGAAGGAGGTTGGAGGGAGAGGCGAGGAAGGTGGAGGTGTGGTGGAGGAATGGAAGTGTGTATCACCGATGAGGTCGGAGGTGGCCAGAGCGTGGGCCACTGTCTGAGCTGAAGGGCTTCAGCTGCTGCTGAAACAGTAAGGGCAGTGGCCTTCACGGATGTCATCAGTAATGAGTAAAAATGGCATCAGCACCACTTGGTTAGCATTTTAGACACCGAACGAGTCCAAGGACAGCAAGTCCAAGGCCCTGGTTTTGGGTGAGGTTCTCTGTCCCTTTTACCCGTGTCCTGAATTAGCTGCATGCTGGCTGATTTGCCGTTCATATAGGGTTGGGCGAAGACATGGCATTCTTCCTCCATTAAGCCATAAAATTGGTGGCTTTTTTATGAAGGTTGACCGTTGTTAATGCTGATCTGAATTTAAGACTGCGGGGGAATTTCTCCACTGTGTCTCGATAAAAGGATTCAGCGAAAGAGAGCCCGTCTGGTGTAGTGCTTAGAGTGTCGGGTTGGGAATTGGGCCATCCTGGGTCCAGTCCGCACTCTGCCAAGCAGCTCACTGGGCCAGACACTGCCTTTCAGCCTACTCTACAGGGTTGTTATGAGGATAAACAGGAGAGGAGAGTCATGTAGGTTGCTTTCATCTCCTTGGAGGAAAAACAAGTCATACATGTAATAAATAATTTCAGGAACAATGCCTGTGTCCTGGGCACTTGGGCATGAGAGTTAAAAATGAAGCATCCGTGTTCAAGGACAGGAAACCTGTGAGTACCAGATCCAGACAAACGGAGTCTGGCTTGCTTGCCCCCTTCAGTTCAGGGCTGGTTTAGCTGCCTAACAAAAGGAGGCTTGATGGACTGTTGCGCTGACCCAGCGTAAAAATGTTCAAGCGCACACGTTCGCTGTTGAATTATCTGAAAGCAGGACAAAAATGTGAATAGGTGAGGCTAGCACTCGCTGCTTCAAAAGAGCAAATGGCAGAAGAAGCGTCAAAAGATCAGGAACAAGGAGGCAAGAAGTGCAAAGCTCCAATTCAGTTTGCAAGATGTGGCCGAGGGTGGGTTTTTAATTTTTTTTTGGTGGATTTTAGAGCAACAAGAGCTTTGAATAGGGCCATTGTGCACGAAAGCACAGTTGTGTGTGTGCTGACGGGGACTTGTCCACTGCCTGCCTAGTATGATGTGCAGATGTTGGTCTGTTTAAAGCAGACAGATCGGTGGCCGCCCTTGGGAAGCCCTCTCTGGGTCAGCGAGGCGGTTGCTCCAGCTGCAGCCCATGTGGCTTTCCGCTGGTGGGGTGCGGTGCTTTTTCGCTCCCTCCTTTTGTCCCCGGGTGGAAGATGGAGGATGCTAGTGGGCATCACCCAGTCAAGGAGCTTCAGGCTCTGGCTTGGCTCAGGCTCAAAGGCTGTTTTTAATTTTCCCTTAGTAGGGTTCTTGTCGGCTGTCGATCTCGCCCTGGTACTTTGCTTCGGATTCTAATTAGTGGAAAAACAGGAGTCGGGGTACTGGCTTCCAGTACTTGTGCCTTTGGCACAGCTTGCCTGTGGATCCCCAGTGTGCAGCAGGAGCGCTGGACGGCAGGCCCGTGGCCCGAACCTGCCCCCCCCGCCCCCGCCGGGTTCTCCAGAGGACCATGCCCCCTTCCTCAGGCCTCACCCCGTTCCTCTGACTGCCAGTTATTCGGTGGCTTCCCAGGCTCTGCACAGCTTTTTCCTTGTTCAGGAAGGTTGGAATTAATCTTTTGCGGTTTAGCTGCTGGCAGAAAGAGCTCTAAGGGAGAATATACGGGGGTTTGGGGGCCACTTCTGTTAGCTTTGAACAGCACCTTCCTCTAGAATGCAGAGCCCAGGAGTTGCTCTGAAATGGAATCTGGCCCTTGGGCTGAAAGTGAAATTGGCCCCTGATGAGGGGAATGGGGGCGGGGGGGGGGGGCCTTGCCAGCGCCCTGCCCAGCCTTCCCCAGCCCGGGTTTGCCAGATGTGGCATTCAGCATCTCCCATAATCCTCCCCCTCTGCGTGCCCCGAAACATGCAAAGAGGCGTCTAGGCCAGATGTTGTATTGCTGATGGGTTGGAGGGGGTTTATCTCCTTGAGAAAGCTCCTGCCCTGGAAGGTGGCTTAGAAAAGTTAAATAAATGGAGAGAATTTATCGTACTCGATACGGCCATTTCTCCATCTAGTCCAGTTTCAACTCCTCTGACTAGTGGCAGCTGTCCAGGGTCTCAGACAGAAGGCCTTCCCATTACCTCATCACGAGAGCATCAGCACAGCTTGTGGCTGGATCAGGCCAAAGGCCGGTTTCCATCGGAGACCAAC
Organism: Varanus komodoensis; assembly: GCF_004798865.1. Taxonomy (NCBI): domain Eukaryota; kingdom Metazoa; phylum Chordata; class Lepidosauria; order Squamata; family Varanidae; genus Varanus; species Varanus komodoensis. The sequence continues at coordinate 65,119,373 of NW_025335761.1, forward strand.
CAGATGTCTCCGGAAAGTCTTCCCTCTGCACTGGCGCTCTGCTCCGTGGACTCGCCCCGTCCCCTTTTCAAGCCATGGAAGCTCTCGGTCATCACGGCGTCCCGGGGAAGCAGATTCCGCAGCCTCGCTCTGCTGAGCCTTCCGCCGCGGAGCCATGGCTGCTCGTCCTGTGAGGGTCCTTTGGGCTGCTTCTGCCTGGCCCAAGGCTCGGCATGGGTGGCTGGCCAGTCGGCTGGCCGGCCAAGGGAGGCCCTGCCACTGACTTCTGTGCCTGCCGGAGGCCCCTGGGGAAGGTCGCTGGCAGCCTCTGGTTTGTGCCGAGCAGAGCGCAAAGCCCTGGGGACGTGCCCCGAGCCCTCTGACCTCCCGGCCCGCTCAGCCTTCCCTGGCGGGGCGCGCAGCTTTCCTGCAGCTGCCTCTGCACTTGGAACGGCTCCTCGCCTTGTCAGAGGAGCAGGGGGGGTCGCGGCCAGCCAGCAGCCCCCTGGGGCGCGAGCACATTCTTCCCAGAGCTGTGGTGGCCTGCAAGCCTGCCGGGCCAGCCCTCTGCTTCCGTGGCCCTTTTTGTTTCCAGAAGGGGGCAAAGAGATTGACGGAGTGGAGCATGGTGAGCGGGTCGATTCTTTGGGCTGAGGGCATTCAGCTCTTCTAAGTGCCATGGCTCTGGCTGTTTGTGTAGTGACGGTCCTGGCGTTTGGGGCTGCCCTTTAGGCACTCTTCCAGCCAGCGTTTCTCCTGCCACCTGCATTCTGACAAACCAGTCTAGCCTTTATGCATCTGGGCAGGAACAACCATCCCACCCCCCACCCCCCGCCAGTTGATGCGTCAGCCCTGTTTTTGGAAGGTGAAGCCCCGGGAGCTCCCAAAATCCCTGCCTGCCCGTGCCGGCTGCGCGTGCGGAAGGGTTGTGAACGTGCAGCTTGCTCGCCTGCCTGCTTCCAGAGGGGTGGCTGAGTTCATCCGGAGCAGCAGCTGCAGAGTGCTGTGGCACCTTCAAGAGCGACCCTGGTCTTCCGGCCCCAGCGCAAACGCCATCGCGCATGCGCCAGCCTCCCACAATAGAGGGGGAGAGCAATGCTTCCAGCGCCGAGTCTTCGGACTTGCGTGTTATATGGGGCTCTGCGCTGAAAGCATACCTGCCCCCAAACTCACATCCTCGGTCTCGCTTGGGGGTCCTGTTTGGCATCTGGGCAGGGGGTCTTGCCTCGTTTTCTGAAGCATCCGTACCTTCCCCATTGACTACAATAACCTTTTTCCTCTGCTTGGTAGTTGGGTGAAGCTTGCAGGCACAGTTACTCTGTTTGTGCGAATGAAGCATGCAGAATTTCTGAGAAATAGCCACAGCACCCTTAACCCTTTATGAATTCAGGCTCTAAAAAAATCAGAGGAGGTGGGATCCCCCTTTTACAAGGGCTGCCGCTGGTCTTGGTGCAAAACCGTCTGGAAAGAAAAGGGAAGGATGGGCCCCACCTCAGATTTTCCCCGACAGGTTAATTTAGGCAGATTTCAGATGGTGGCTCGACTAAGATTCATTGAACTGGGCAAGGTCCCTCATGCTGTTCTATAATCTCTATTTCAGGAGATGAGTTCTCCTTGATTCAGCAAGAAATCTATATGGTTAAGGAATGCAAGCACTGCAATATCGTAGCATACTTTGGAAGCTATCTCAGGTAAGGCCACTTGGCATTCCATTTTTTATGTAAATATATTTTCTCTGCCAGCTTCCTGGAGGGACCTCAAGCCATCTGTACATGTACCTAGAAGCATGTGGCTATCCCAGCCCCTAAGAGGCTGGGTTTGCTCTTCATTGCAAGATGCAGGGCTGCGAAAGTTTAATGTGGGCAGCGGAAGCGTTTGCTCGACTGTGATGTGCGTTGCTCCCTAGACTTGAGGCAGCATAGTTTCCATTCCTCTGGAATTTTGCACTGTATTAGCCAGATCTCTGGGAATAGTCTCACTGGATTCGATCATTTTCCTGGTATGTGCGTTTTCAGAGCATCTGATGATTTGGCCGCTCAGAAGGCTGCAGCTTCCTGTAAGCGTTCCAAGCAAGTGGTATCAAATTCTTGGAGTACCCCAAGAAAAATCATGGGGTGTGTGTGGGGGGTGGTAATGCTCCTGTCAGGGTGAGCACCATTTAAGTGTCCATGGACACATTTAGCAATTTAAGGAACCATCCCGGATGTCACCACAAAGTGATTCCAGCTGCCAGCAAGAAGTGTTGCTATTAAAATGAATGAATGACTGAATGGGTGGATGAACGTGGGAAGGGGTGCAGCACTTGGAGGGGACCCCAAGAAAGGTTCCCAGGGTGGCCCGCCTGGCTTATAGGCTGGGTTGCATTTGCAAAGATGTCAGGCCTTTCGCCTGCTCTGGGCTTTGAGCTGACCTCATTTCCCACGCCTATAAAACGGGAGTGATGGTGCTGAGCTTTAGGGATAGGATGCTGCTCCAAGCTGTAGGAGTAGGATGGCCTTGGAATCACAGCCTAGTCCAAGTAAACGGATCCGAATTTAGTCTCAGCATCAGAAAGTAAGCTGGGTCATTTCTGCTTCATTTCACAGCCGCGAGAAGCTGTGGATTTGCATGGAGTACTGTGGAGGCGGTTCCCTTCAAGACATCTACCATGGTACCTGGAGACTAACCCGGGCCCCGTCCTCCCAGTCCGAGTCCTGCCCAGCACCGCATGTTGCCCATCTCTGCAGCCTCAGGCTCGCTCTGGCCTCCTGTCATGTCAGGCGCAGCCAGTCAGGGGCTGAAGCATCGCGTGGCCCCACACAACCCTTACCGAAAAGTGTGGGGACGCCGTCGTTATCGGCCCAGTAAACTGTCGTAATGTAGACCATATAGAAGCTTTGATAAGTTCGCAATACCGCTGCTCATATTTTGAACAGGATGAGCAGCATCCATTTTATTACTGCCTTCATCTAAGTTTTGGAGCACAATTCAAAAAGCTCGTTTTGATCTATAAAAATTCTGGACCAGGGATAGCTTGGGAGCAGCTTCACCTGTACGCGCCCCACCCCCTTTCTCGGTTCGCTTGTTTGTCTGCTTGCAACATGTGTTTTTCGCTTCACATCTACACAAATTCCAGAGCACTGAATATTAAGAGATTAAAAAGAATAAAACACCATGCTATTTTTAAAACGCCAATAAAAAGTGTTCCTGATCATTCAAGGGAGGTTTCTTCAAATAAAGAGATTTTCTTCATTAATTTAATGAAGAAATTAAATCGTTTTGCTGCATTTCACAATTGTATAGAGGCATAGAAATGAAATACATGGCACGCAGGTGTTGGTTCCCAGCTGACCTCCAGAGGCAGGCAGCTCTGGAGAAGGGAAGGGCATCGGAGGGGTCGCCCTGATAATCCGCAGTGGTCTCTCCCAAAGGTGCAGCTAGATTCCCTCCTAATTGCCTTTTAAAAGCAGACAAATATGCTCTTGGTCTGAAAAGTCCGTCTCGCATTGAAGGCGACCCAGCTGCTCTGCAGTCGTGTTGTTCTGTGGCTTAATTTCCTGGGCAACCTGGTGCTGCGGTCCCAGTTCTGCCCCCAGGCCACTGTGCTCACTTCGGCAGACTTGCCGTAGAAAGAGCCAGCTGTCACGGGAGCCGCGATAGAAGAGCACTGCCACGAGCCAGACGGGCAGGTGGCAGAGCAGAGCAGAGGTCTTGCTGGGGCTTGCCTGCATGTTTCCAACTTGGGGCCTACAGCTTGTAGGAGAGGTGCCAGGCCGATGTCTCTGAAGACAACTTTTGCAGCTGGGGCACCAGTGCAGAGAAGGCCCCGTCTCCCGTGACCATGGAAGGTGAGGGTGCCCAATGCAGAAGGTCTGGGTGACTGGGCAGGGGCACACGGGAGAAGGCAGTCCTCCAAGGAGAACCTCCATGGAGAGAGGCAGCGAAACTCGGAATCAGCCGACGGGAGCAAAGGGCAGGCGGTGACCATCGTCTTTCCAATCTGCCGCTTCCCAGGCCTGGAACACGCAGTCCTGCCGTAACCTGGACACAGCTTTCCCCTTGTCCCTTTCTTTGCATTCTGCTGCAAGTGTCAGCATGTGTAAATTCTCTCTTCTCTTCAGTAACAGGGCCACTGTCAGAGCTACAAATTGCCTACGTTTGCAGAGAGACCTTGCAGGTAAGATACCACGCGTGTCCCCGAGTCAGCATTCATGCGAGGATGGCTGCTCTTTCCATAGGGAGGACTGCGAGCTCAAAGTACCCCAGAATAAGCCAGAAGACTAAGTGCACCCTTAGGCTTAGACGCTCTGAAATATCATGGTCTGGGCAATTTAATGGGTCAGCTCTTGATCTTTTCCTCCTTTATGTCGTAATTCAGCCTGCACGCATACTGTTGGTTGTTAAATAGATGTAGAATTCATAGAATATTTTGAATGTTCACTGGGCATTTTCCCAGGAATCCTTAGTAAGGTAAGGCCGTCGTTTCTTACTCCTGTCCTGCAGGGGAAGGGGGGGTGGGGTCTTAGGCTGAGGCCCTCCAAAAAGTGCATGGCTGCCCGCTTGGCTACAAGACTATGCTGGTGACCGTGCTGGCTGGGGATTGTGGGAGCAGTAGTCCAACATGTCCAGAAAGCGGCGGGAGGGGGAAAGTTGGCCTAAGCTAGGAGTGCGCAAGATTGTCAGCTCCAAAACGGTTAGGTGTCTGCGGGGATGTCAAGAGGACACCCACATGCACACGCCCCAGCAGTAGCCAACGCCTCTCCCAGGCAAGGTCCTGCAGTAACACTTGCTCCGCATCATCACTTCCCGTTCCTGTTCCAGCCCAATGGCCCGAAAAAAGAGGGAGCTCTTCAGATGGGCGGCCCGTGTCAGGCTGGTCGGGAAGGGCCTTTGCAGCGCCCTGTAGCCGCCGTGATGGGCCTCGGAGCACGGGATGCACGGGCTCATGCGTGGCTCTGGTGACTTCCAGAGGAGGTTCAGGGTGGGGAGAGGATGGCCAGTGGCTATTGCAGCGCAACCCTGCGATTTCTGCCCGGGAGCCAGTCCCACTGAATTCAGAGGGACCTGCTCGCAGCTGAGTGGGAGACATGGAGCTGCGCCTGATCGTGATGGCTGACAAGGATAGGACGGTGCACCGGTACCCCTCTGCCGGCAGAGATCCGGTGGAGCCCCCACCCCACATCCTAGGTGGGTGGAAAGCTGCCTCTGCCGGATCCTCTGCCGACAGGCGCCTCATCAGAACGCGAGAACACCCTCACTGCACCAGATGCGTGGCCCCTCCAGGCCTGCGCTCCGTTGACAGGGTGGGCAGCCGGCTGCCCACGGGACCCTCCCACGGGACGGGCGCACGAGCTCCTCCTGCGCAAGCATGCTGCCTCTGGCAACGGGGGCAGTGCCGAGCCAGCACAGCTGCTTCTCCTCCGGGAGTTGGTCCAGTGCCCGTTAAAGCCACCCAGATCGGTGGCCGTTCCTGCTTCCTGTGCTAGCAAATTCCGTACTTTAACTCTGCGCCCCGTTTGAACCCCTAGTCGTCATTCCAGCAGTGCTGATTCACAGCAGCTTCAAAAGATCGTAATAAGGAAGGCGGGGACAATTGGCTCTGACAGGGAGCCATTTTACACCCAGGCGTTAACGAGAAGGTCGGACCGATGGCCAGACGGCTCTTCTCGTGCTGCATTAGTACGGAGCGTCACTGCGAGTGAGGCATGTTGATGCCAGCCTTCCCCGACCCAGTGCTCTCCGGTTGTGTTGGAACGCCTTCCCATAGCCGCTCAGCCTGTGGCTGGGAGATGATGGTCACTGTAGTCCGACACACCTGGTGGGCTCCAGGTGGGAGAATACTGGTCTACACATCCCAGCAAAGGAGACCCTCTGAATAGATTGCGGAGTGAATCACTTTGGGCTGCAGGTGGGGAAAGCTGGTAGTTGGCGTGAAGTTTGGCCTTGAGGGCGATGCTTCTTGACACAGGAGGAGCATCGGCAGCAGAGGACCTGTAATAAGCATGACACTTGAGCTCTCCCATTGCAGTGGTAACCGAGAGGAGGCCACTCATGCGCAGATACTTGGGCTGTGCTGTGCTCCCTGCTTGGCAGTGCCTGAAGGCCACTCACAGGGTGTCCGTAGAGTCACGGATGGCCCGTTTTTGTAAAGCTCTTCCTTGAGTGTGACAGCGGGTCCTTCTAGGTTAAAGGCGCCCTTTCCCCAGAACATTTTGAATATTTTTCTCTGCTGCCTTCCAGGATGGCTTAATTGGACCACATGTCCACAAAACAGATTTAACTAAGGCATGTCTTTCATTTATGTCCCTTTTTTCTGTCAAAAAAGGGCACTCCAGTCAGCTTGCAGAAATGGTTAGGATGGAGAAATGGGCGACAAACCAAAAGGGGAGAAACATAGTGGCATCTGTGAAGTTAAGAGATGGGTTGGATTCCCGGAGCTGAGCCTGGAGACGGTGCTCCGCCTGACCTCGGAGCCGGGAATTGCCCCTCTGCTGCTTCCCTGCCCCCTTTCGGCCAGTGCAGAAAGACCTGCACCAGAGTCAGGCCAGCCCCCTTCAGGCTTCCTCCTGACCCCTTTCCAGACTCCTTCCCTCCACCCTGGAGATGCTCTGGATTTTTGCTCCAGCAGAAGGACCAGCAGGAAAAGCAGGGCAGGAGAAAAGAGGTGAAGATTCCGCCCCCCCACCAATTACAATACAATACAAACTGCTGAGATCAAAAACTCTGCATCTATTATGCCTTAGGCTACAAACCTGGATGCTTTTCTGAGAGCAGCTCTGTAGCAACTGTACAAGGAGTCCATATATTTTCTCGATCTGGAGTATAATGCCAGTTTTCCTTGGCAACCGTGCTCAGGGAATGGAAAAACGATGCTTTCCCTTGTGCCAAGACACACACACATGCATTTCAGAAAGCATCTTGCCATTGCCCTGCTTGACCGGCATCCTTCCCAAGGCAGATTTGCTTTGCCTGTGGAACCCACGGGCTTCCCTTTTATTTTATAGGGTATTTTAAAAATTGCATCTTCATGCTCACTGCTTCTTCTCCCCTCCCGCTTTTAGGGGCTTGCTTATTTGCACATGAAAGGCAAAATGCATCGGGACATTAAGGTAGGTGATTCATTTTTGCCCTGTAGAATAATCGTCTCTGTGGCGAAGGCAAGCGAATGTAAGATCAGATGCTGGAGAAGTTTGTTCTGCAGTTTTAAGCAAGCTGACGTAATTCACACTTTCTGCAGATTGGAGCACAGTTGTCCTTCAAATTCTGCAGTTCTCCTCATGTTGGGATGCTGTTCTTGCTCAGAACTTTCATACAAAAAGGCAGATATTGAGCCAAGTTGCATTTCTCGAAGTGGATTTTAGAGAAAGTTCTGTGCAAACATGAGTTTTCACACCATTTCTATATTAAATGCTTCTGTATAGCCTGAAATGCCTGACCTTGCCTAATTTTGGAAGCTAAGCAGAGTTGGGCCTGATTGAAATCTGGGTGGGTAATGCAAGTGTTGTGAGCCTCCCGGAGAACTTCAGCTGTGGGCAGTATAGAAATCTAATGTAGCAGTAGTAGTAATCATTATAAAGCAATAACCCAGAATGATGCAGAAATAGTACAGATTGAACCTTTGCTTGAATACATGCGAAGCTGACACAGAGTTACATGTGGACAGAATCCCACATCTCTCACCACGAGCGTTTGCAATCTCCTTGCTTTCTAGGGTGCCAATATTCTGCTGACGGATCACGGGGACATCAAGTTAGGTAACCGAGCTGGCCCTCCTGAAACTTCATTAGGAGCGAAGAGAGACGGGAGACCCGCGGAGCGGCAGGGCCTGTTGGGTGGCCTCTGGCTCCATGCAGGGCCAGCGTAACGTTTCTTCTCCAGACCGAGCACCGTGTGCCGCAACAGCAGAACAGGGGTGGCGTCAGTGGGCTAATATGCAGAGCTTCACCAGGCAGGGCCCTCCCAAGCCCCTGGAGCACTTAAGGAAATGTAAACGTGAAGGCGAAGGATCGACACCCAAGCAGACAATGTGCTTCCAGGGGGCAGGAGAGCAGTGCCAGTGCACGGAGGCTGCACGGAGCCCCCAGGCCTTCCCCGGGTCTGGGCCAGGGAAGAGGTTGGAGGCTTGTGCTCACTGGTCATGTTTATGCTCCACCTTCAGGAATGCCTCTGACGAGAGGCGCCTTAGAAGTACCCTCACAGGGCAGACAGTTAAGAGCCCCCGAAGGATAAGTGACAGATGGAGCAGTATGAGAAATGCAGAGTGAAAGACAGCACAGCGAGAAACAAGACAGCACACCAGCTTAAAGTCCCTCACAAAAGGCCCCCCGGTAAAAATGCTTTCAAAGCAAGCTTACTGGCTTTTTCCCCAGGACGGAAGCCACCGTCGGGGTATCACTGCAGAAAATGCCCCTTGCCAGTGTGGTGCCTGCCCGTTGGTACCAGACCTGCTTCCAAGGGGGAAAGGATGCCCTGAGACGAGGATCTTGCTTGCAAGGCAGTGCCTCTTCCTGGCTCAGTGCAGCCTTGGGGAAGGTCACAGCTTGCTCGAGACTGGCCTTCCTGCAAAGGTGCCCCCCAGGTGCTTTGACCTGCGTACCCCGTCACTCTTCTGCCCCAGCCAAGAATCCAGGGCTTGATGGTGTTTTCTTTGGTTTCTGTGTAAAATGGAGTGTCGGCGTCTAGAAACATCTTCAGTTCTTTCTTCCGCAGCTGACTTTGGTGTAGCAGCAAAAATAACAGCCACCATTGCAAAGAGGAAGTCGTTCATTGGCACTCCATACTGGTAATAAATTCCTTGGGATTATTTCGGCGAGGGCCTGTGACCTCGGGGGAGGGTTTGCAGGCAGTGTGATAAGGATTCTGAAGCAGAAGCATCGTAGCTAAGGATGCAGTGAGTTCACAGCAGCAGAGCTAAGGCCCCTGAATCCTTTGACTATTCTGCTGAACTCATTTTGTTCACCGGCCTGCCTCACAAGGTGTGCCTGCTCAGGTGAGCAAGGTAATATGTGACTGGAAGCTCAGAGACCTGTGGAGCAACATCATTCACAGTGTGCAAGACATATTTCGCTATGGCGCACACCCTTGCTTTCCTGGCTCACAGCACACAACCATTCACACTTTTAGGCAGCTGTTAAATGCAAAGGAAGTAGCTCAAAACCACCTGCCAGTGTTACTTTTGACAAACCCGTGCCCTGCAAAACGTTTTTGCACAGCTTACCCTCTTCTGCAGAATGCTGCCTTTCTTTTTCTTCCTTTTATCTGCAACATCAGAAGCAAGTTTTAATTTGCACGGTGTGCAGATGAGTACTCCATTTATTTTGTACTCCAGTGTGTGTTTCAGCTGAGTCTGATGAGACTTCCTTTAAGGAACCTCAGTAATTATAGAGCGCGTGTATCAGCGTTCTCAGAGCCGCTTCTGAACTGCAACCCATAACAGGGAACGCAATGGCAGCTGAGTTGATAGCAAGGGAATTGAGTTCAGGCCCGTGCGGTTTGTGAAATGCCAGTTATAGATGGCACCCTCATCAGGACTTAGGTGAGTCTTCTGCTTTTGCTTTCTGCCTGAGTTTTAACGAGCTTGCCCTGTACATGTCAGGCCAGAGCACCACCTGGCTCCCATGTAACATCCATGATTTATTTAGCCTATTCTGGGTTGTTGTGATGTATGAACACAGCTGTGCTAATAACCATGGTCACGATCAACCCAGAAACAAAACATGGCTAGTTGGGTGTGACTCTTCAGCCATTTATAATAAAAGCCAGCATAATTCTTATAATGCAAGCCCTGAGCCATGGGCTCTTGCTTCAAGCCACAGAGGCAGTGGGCAGGAGAGGAGAAAATTAAACCAAAAAACACTAGGGCTGTTCCGCAGCACTGCAAAAACATTTGAGATACAGGAAGCAATGGGTGAAAGATCTGCTAGACCAACCATGGATGGGGCAACAAATCATGGTTTAAATAAACTGGGTTAGCATGTGTAACCTGGGTTTATAATGTAACCTGGTGGCTGCATGGGTCATGCAGAGATGGTTTAGTTCATAGGCCCCACGCCCTCCAAACCTACGGCATTTCTTGTCTGATCACACCACTGTTCTCTCCACTCAGGATGGCCCCGGAGGTTGCTGCTGTGGAAAAGAACGGTGGCTACAACCAACTGTGCGACATCTGGGCCGTGGGCATCACAGCCATCGAGCTCGGGGAACTGCAGCCACCCATGTTTGAGCTTCACCCCATGAGGTCCGTGGGCAGTAAGGTCCCCCCCCCCACCTCAACTGCAGGTGCTTCAGCAGGACACCAAGACACTGGCAAATAGCATCTCTAACCTGGTGGGGGCTTTTCCTTGCATTTCAGAGCCCTCTTCTTAATGTCCAAAAGCAACTTCCAACCTCCAAAGCTAAAGGAAAAGACGAAATGGTGAGTCTGAGCGTCTCCTCCGTTTCCCGAGGGGCTTGTCCTGGAGGGTGATCGAACCCTATCAAAGGCTTGGGTAGCTGGAAGAACTTCGGGAAAAGCCCTCGATGGCTGATACAACCTGTGGAGATGGGGCAGAGTAATGGCAGGGAAGAGCTGCCATGGGGAATGTCAGGTCCTGGGGCCGGAGGTGGCCCTCAGGGGCTGTCTAGAGGGTCCTGAGGCTTCCCCAACTCTTCAATCATCTGTTGCTTTCCCAGAATGGTGCATCTTCCCCCATTTCTAAAAGGTGTACACAGTTCTCCCGAGTCTTAAATATTGGTTGTAAGAGCATTAAGCTACAATTTCCCGGGGTTTTTGTTTGCATCTGAGGGGTTTTTTTGGTGGGGGTAATTTTGGCCTCAGCCCTGGCCCCCAAAAGAATACAGAGCTGCTCTCGTATCCTTGCTCCTGTGCCATGGAATCCTTTAGATGCACAGAAGTAGGAATCCTGATGCAGCGTACCCGGAGGGCAGGTCAGCCAGCTAATCTTTGGCTCTCAGCCTCTCTTACAGCTCTGGTGGTCCAGGTCACCATTTGGGTGCCTCCTCTTCCCAGCCCTTCCTTAGGATGTGCGCAAACTCCCGTTAATGATGGGCACGTTCTCCTTTTTCTGGCTGACAAGGCAGCAGGGCGGGCAGAGGGCAGGCGTTCTGAGGGGCAGTAAGAGCAGTTCAGTAGGCCGGCAGGACTCGGTTCCAGCAGCCCCAGCTGCATTTTATCAAATGGTGCTTATTGGAAGTCACAATGAGAACCTTAATCCGAACCAGACATAATTGCCTTTGGGTACGTCGTTCCTTGCCACATTTTCTCTTTCTCCAAGTTGTGAGAGTTCCAGGCTTTTCTCGCACACCGTGGGGTTGCTCCCCGTCTCTGCGTTTCCCTAACCGGCTGCTCAGCAGCGGTTCTGCTGCGATTGCAGTTTGACACATTTTCCAGTGCCCAAATCATTCAACCACATTCTTCCCGTACATACGTTTTTGCCCTTTGCATTATATTTTCATTGACTTCCTGCTTTTCTTTTTTGGAAAAAAAGTGAAAAGCATAAAATATTTTTGCAACTCGAACCTTTTTTAATGCACTTAAAGCAGAATACCAGGCCTGCTGATGAGAGACTAAAGGTCTGTATGGCGCCACGGGGGAACATATCAAAGGTCCATTCAGCACGTCACTTCAAGTGGCATTCCCCAACCTGGCGCCCTCCACATCTGTTGAACTAATTCCCATCATCTCCAGCCAAGCCAGAGGACTTGCAAGGATTTTCATCAGAAGAACTGCAGTTTTAAAGTGCATAGACTTGGAATTGTTGTAATCCATCCTGAGACGTCTGTGATGGGACAGTGTAGAAAAGTTTTAAATGAACAAACAAACAAATTGTTAGATCATTACTCCAATAAGGTGTTCGGACTGACCATTATATACAAGAAATTATCACAGTTCAGATTAATCAGTATATTTTGGGCACTGCCTGCTTTCAGTCATTCCTGGGCACTGTGGTTTGGTGGTTAAGAGGCAATTTGGGTTCTATTCTCCACTCAGCCATGGAGCCAACTGGGTGTCTTTGGGCCTGTCATGGACTCAGCCCAGCCTACCTCACAGGGTTGTTGTGGAGATAAGATGAAGAGGAGGAAGAGGAAAATGATGTAAGCGGTCTTGAGTTCTTTGTAAGAAAAAAGGCAGGCTAGAAAACAATTGAACAAGCAAACACACTCTTTGATGGTCTCATGCCTTAGCTAAACATCCACAGTTTTATCTCTTAATGTACTAGGTGTCAGTGTTTTTGCAGACTGAAGTCAGTTTGAGACTTGGGCTGGCTGTCAGCATTAGCCCTGCATAGAGTAGACCCACTGAAATGAACGAAACTTCATTTGCTTTTGACTCACCGGAGTCCCATTTAGTTCAGTAGGTCCACTTTAAGCAGGACTAGCACCAAATACTTCCCTTCGCTCAGTTAACTGATCTGACCAAATGTTTCTTTCTTTTAATAACACAGAGCTGAATATTTTTAATCATCGTGCATTTGCTGTGTATTATGATAGTGGCATTTTTCATTTACTTTAAAGGTCATCAACATTCCATAATTTTGTCAAAGTAGCACTTACCAAAAATCCAAAGAAGAGGCCAACCGCGGAAAGACTTCTGACAGTAAGCGCATTTCTTATTCTTTAGAAGTTAAACTTCCGGTCCTGTTCCATCTGCACTTGCTACCAATTGAAGTCCAGGCCCAATTTAAGGTGCAGTCTACAACATATAAAACTCTAAACAGTTTAGGGCTTGGGTATCCAAAGGAGCATCTTCTTCCGTATACACCTGCCTTACTTCTAAGATCTTCATCTGAGGTCCTTCTTTGGGAGCCCTCTTGGATGTGGTAGCGCCCCAACTTTAGAACCTGCCTCCCTGGGAAGTGTGTCTGGTGTGACACTATTCATTTCAGGGCCAGGCCAAAAAACTTTATGTTCCCCATATTTTAAGGTATAATGTTGTTTTAACAATGTGATTTTATTGCATATCTATCTTCTATTTATGTTGCTTACTATACCGCTGTCCTGAGACCCTTGCTATTGGGCAGGATATAAATGTTTTACATAAATAATAATAATAATAATAATAAATAAGGGGACAAGGCCCTGTACGGCTGCTGGCCATGGTCCCTGCGCGTTGCCTTCAGGCTCGGAGGCAGCGCTTCTTTCTGTCCCGGTGACTGGGGGACGTGAGCAGGAGGTGGGATCATGCAGTTTGGTCACTGTGGGGCCAGAGTATGGGGCTCCCACTCCTCTGGTGCTCTCAGTTAAACTCTCCTCACGGTTAGTGGCATAAATGTTCAGACTTTCAGCTCACCAGGAGGCTCCAAGTGCGTTTGTTTTTCAAGTGCAGTAAATCCTGATGAGTAACAAAGACATTTCAGGCATGTAAAAAGCCTCTTGTTTATACAACAAATACTGCTGGGTTAAAGTTTGGAAGCAGCATTGCCTGCTCTGCTTAGCGCGTCTTCTGCTTCAGGGTCCAAGCACGGCCTTTCTTTGAAAAAGAAACCAGACGATGAACCACAGAAGGGGAATGATCCCTAATTGACCTCTAGTGCCGAGGCGGCCAGTGGGGAGCCGGGCACTGGGTGGGCTTGCGCGGAACAGCGACCCGTGATGGTGACTCGCTGGAGCGGGCTGCCGTTAAGGGCCAAGCCACCATGATGAGCCTGGCAGACGATCGGGCTCCTTGTGGGTGCCTCTCCCCTGCCTCCGTCCCTCTCCTTCCTTGTCCTGGTATCCCGGGAGACACTGCAGGAAGGAGCAAGACTTTGGCAGCCACGATTGCAAGCTGGTTTGGCTTGCTGCCGTCTGTTGACCAAACAATTCTCCGGGAATGGGGCATCCCACCGCAGCCCGTGGTTCACCCATCTGGTTCCTTCCCAGAGTCACTCCCTCCTGGCTAAGGGCGATTCTGGGCAGCCACCAGCCATCTCTCTGGGCCCCCACATACCTCTGGGCGATGGCTGCTCTTGCCAAGCGACTCGTGTGTTCAACAGCTTTCGCCGCAGTGGGTTGTATTGTCTGCGTTTGGATGACACAACAAACAGTCGTGCTAGGGAGAAACCCTAGAACAAGCTGTTGTTTCACGTTGTGGCTCTCAGCCATGCAAAGTCGCAATGACAGATCCCCGCGATTGGGTTAGGAGGAAATGGCAAACCATCAACGGTACCATCAGCGGCATGTGAGGGAGCCTCTGGCTTGTGCGCTCAGCTTTGCTCCGCTGCTGCGAGCATGAAGAAGAGATCGGAAGCGTCTGCTTTATGTCTGACTCCAGACAAGTAGGTTATTCTCAACTGTGGTTTCCTGAAAGAAGCCAGCTTCAAACTGTGATTCAGCCTTAGCTCCAAGTAAGGCCATTGCATAAGGCAGGGTCATTCTGGCCTGGTGCCAAGGACACCTAAACTGTGGTTTATATAACAGTCTGGTCACACCAGAGGACTGCATAACGTGCCTGTTATGGTGGGGTGCATACACGCTCCATTCACCCCCCCCCCCCCCCCC
>NW_025335761.1:65133908-65136434 GCF_004798865.1 Varanus komodoensis
GCACACCATCTCTTTCCCCCGCGTTCTTGCTCATCTCTCTGGCATCTTGGTCTTGCAGTGTCCCAGCAGTGAAGTATTTGAACCGCTCCTCCTCTGTGACCCCCACAAAAGGGGGAAGCACTCTGGGAAGGGGGTCAACAGCTCCCGCCATGAAGTCTTGATCCGAAAGTGGTCTGCAGTGTCCTAGGAATCTGAAAAAAAAAAAAAAAAACTTTCCACCACAGCTTCTTAGGATGCTGCAGGAGCATTCCAGGAACATGGAGCCTGTTTCTAGAAAGTTTTTTCTTGCCTGCCTTTTTCATTGGTGGCAGGGGGGTGAACTGTCTGGGGGCCACCACATTCTTCTTCACTTGATGGGGCTTGCACCCCAGGAAGTGCATGGGATCTTCATCTGGATTGGGACTGTGGCGTGAGAGGCAGCAGTCTGTATGCCTGTGTCTCCTGCTGTGAGGTTGAGCCTCGAAACAAAGGCCTGCTTTCCGGCAGCACGAATTGCAAGCACGGGGGCTTCCAATCCGGTTCAGGAACGGCGCTCACACTGGGTCAGCGGAGACAGAGGAAATGGGTCCCGTTACAGTCGCCGTTGTATGGAAGCTAGCAATCACGCATGGCGGGGAGACAGAATTTCTGGCCTCAGCAGAGCAGTGGTTGCTTCGTAATGCCCTGGTCGGCGCAAGTCCCATACTTAGCTGAATACGAAGGGGCTCTGACACGGCTTAATTTCCGTGTGGGCATGGGCTGGGTCTCGCTGGTGGTGATCCTCGCCCTTTTGGCCCCTCTTTCTGCGTGCGGTTTTAACAGTCCTGACCCCACGGCCTTCTCTGTGACTTCGCTTGCAGCACAGCTTTGTCGGCCAGCCTGGTCTTTCTCGTTCTCTGGCCGTGGAACTCTTGGACAAAGTGAACAATCCCGAACACCACACCCATTTCGGAGAGGCGGACGACGACGACTTTGAAGTGAGTACCTTCCCCAGCAGTTTTCTCATCTTGGGCTTAGTTTTCACTGGAGTGGAATCCCTCACACACGGGAGCGGCCAGAGTTCCCACCGTCCATCGAAAGCAGAACAGCCGTCACTTAGCTTTACCACCCCTGTGAGGTCTGGTCTTTTGCATGCAGAAGTCGAACGCCGAAAGCATTTGCCCGATTTTGGTGCGTGTTGATAATAGTATTCTATGTCGAGCCTTTCCCAACCCAGGTCCCTCCCGGTGTGTTGAACTACAGTTCCCAGCATCCCCTGCCAACTGGGAGTGGTAGTCCAGTACAGCTGCAGGACACGAGGCAGCAGAAGGTTTCCTGGGTTCTTGTCCCAGATGGGCCGGGTCACCAGCTAAAGCGCCCCTAAAGGCTCTCTGTGTGGTTTAACATGTTTCTTCCAGTTGGTGGAACATGTCAGCCGGAGCGCGAGACTCTTTGTCTCACGCATACGCTGCAGGTTCAGTCTTGTGGAGAGGCCCCGAGGGCCCTTCTGGGCTGGCCCCTCGGGGGAAGCACGCCTGGTGGCGGCTTGTAGCAAGGACGTCAGGGTGGCATCCGGAGATGCCTGCAGGCAGGGAGCACGAGCGGCATCCGCGAAACGAGGCCTTTGCACACCACGCCAGAGGCGGCATCCATTTTCAGCAGAAATGTTAGCGCACGCTCCTCATGGATGCCGGAGGGAACGGTCCTGCAGTTCCATCCGCGGTCTGTGCACCTGCCTCTTTACCCTATAAGAGGGTGTGGGGATCCCATGCAACAAAATTCGCAACCCCCAGCTTCCTGCCCCAGGGAGCCTACAGGGTAAAATATAACAAAGGATGAATCGTGCGTTGTGAGCCGCCCAGAGGAGCTGTGCCACAATTGAGCGGCATACGGATGTTTTAAGTGAGTAAATAGCAAACCATCTGAGCAGCTCAGTTGCTTGAACTTACACACTTACACGTGGGACATTTCAAACGGCGTAACTCTTGAACATTTATCGTTAAAAATGAGTATACCAACTGGGTTCTTCCATGTACTGTTGTCGTGCTCGTTCAGTGCTCTCAGGCAATCCCGTGAACAAGCCCCTCCAGAAGGCCCCGTCCGTGGCAGCCCCTGCACAAGCTCTTGCGAATTCTGGGCTGCGGCTTCCCTTCAGGACTCCCTGCGTCTCTGAACTGCCCTCTCCTTTCGCCTCCTTCCTCCAGTTCTTCCTAGCACGATTGTCTTCTCGCAGGGAGTTTAGCCTTACATGGCACCCTCATAATGCACCCAAGTACAGCAGCCTCAGTTTTGCCATTGGCGTCTACTAAATGCCATAAAGCCAGGGGCAGCAGCAGGCCGGAAAGGGAAGAGGTACACAGATGCGGGCGAGGGCTTGGCTGGCTGGCTGGCTGGCTGGGCCTTGCGTCCGTCTGCGTTGGGACTGGAACTCTTTTTATTTATTTTTTTATTTAAGCATCATTTCAATTGTTAACAGTATTTGCTTATTTTATCTGGCCAGGGTGACTTCTTTTATATTGCTATTTATTATTATTATTATTATTATTATTATTATTATTATTATTATTA
>NW_025335761.1:65136534-65166283 GCF_004798865.1 Varanus komodoensis
AAAAGAAGGAAGAAGAAGTTGCCCTGGCCAGATCATATATTTTAACAATTAAAATGATGTTTAAATAAAAAGGTCTTTACCTGGCGCCGAAAAACCAGTAACGACGGTGCCAGGCGGACCTCTTTGGGGAGTGAATTCCATAAGTTGGGCGCCACCGCAGAGAAAGCCCTCCTCCGAGTACTTACTCTCCTAATTTCTTTCATATTTATTTTATATTGTTATTTTTATATTGTTATTTTTGTATTTTACTTCATGTTGTGAGCCGCCCCGAAGCTTCGGCGAATGGGGCGGCATAGAAATGTTTTAATAAATACATACATAAATACATCTCGGGCTTTGCGGCCGCTGATGCTGCCCTTTCCGTCCCTGTAGCCTCACCCCGTCATTCGCCACACCATCCGCTCCACCAACCGGAACGTTCGAGCAGAAAGGACGGCTTCTGAAATAAACTGTGAGTTTCTCCTACATGTTTTAGACAAATTACCTTCCACCCGGTCGAGTGCCAAGTAAAGCACTTAAGGCCCTCCTTTGCAAGTCAGAGTGATAGCGTTCGAAGTTCCTCCCTGAGTTGAGAAATCCTTCCGGAGTAGCTGTCTGGACTGTGTCCAGAGGACGCAGAAAGAAGCCAGCCAGCAGGTGCCGGCTGCGCACCTTGGCTCCTGCTGGAGCTGCGAGCGTTGCCTCAGCATTCCGGGCATTTCAGAAGGTTGCCCATACCAGGTCTCAAGAAAAACCTAGAACTTCGGGTCCTTGGCAGGGGGATTGCATGTGTCATGTCCCTGTCTCATCCTGCCCCCCCACCCCTACTGATCAGTGGTGCCAAAGCAGTATTTCTGCTTCAAAAGAAAGCACGTGCCTAATTGGAAAAGCAAACTTGTGCTCTGGGCGGCTTTCAGGAACACAATTCCACTTTGAGAAGAACGCTTCCCACACAGCTTTTTAAAAAGCAAAAGTGCTGCTTTTTTGTCAGTACCAGGAAAATTCAGCCGTGGAGGAGTCACAAGCGAGGCAGGGCCACCTTTGCCCCTAACCCACGAACCAAGAACACCTGGATCGCCAAGCCTCTGATGCGCAGCTTGTTGAATCAGAACATAAAAGCTACTCCACCGAAAATACGTTGTAAAGCAGAAGCAGCCTTGCTCTGTGTCGTGGCCCATAATCTCAGTCATGATATTTTCTCCGAAGGCAGTTAGTCCTTCGGGTTTTCATAGGAACTGACTAGTAGCATCCCTTTTACATTCCTTTACCTGCTTGTTTTATGTAGCTTAAGGAATGTGTTGCAGATGAAGGAGCTGGTACTTTATATTATTTTATGCCTTGTTAGTTCCCCTCAGTTTTTCTTTCTTCTTTTCATGTGGGTATTATGAGAAATTCTATATTCATGTATTATGAGAGGAAACACTTAGAAATCGAATAGTGGTGATGTTCTGAGGAAGAGCATTTTGAAGCAAAAATGGCCACCCGCTTTAGGGGCATATTAAAATGCAGTACTACTTAATAGCCTGACTATTTATGAGTTTGCAATAGGTTCTTCTAAACTGCTTCTGGTAATTAATTTGAGTGTTTGGCTTTGAAGGAGGACCTGGAAAAGAGAATGATGTGAGCTCTGCTTTAAAAGAATGTGAAGTTTATTTAAAGTTGCAAATATCCATATTTTACAGTTGACAAGTTGCAGTTCGAACCACCTTTAAGGAAAGAAACGGAAGCCCGGGATGAAGTGGTAATAGTAGTAGTAGTAGTAATATTTTTAACCCTTTTTATGTTGCACTTCAGCCCCCAAAGGCCCCTAGAGTGATTTGCAGTCAGTAAAGTAACCCTGCCTGCAGTATGGGGAGGGAAAGGGGGAGGAAAGTAGGCTTATAGTATAATTTGAGAGGCGTGTCTCATCTAGGATATGGTCACATTTATTGCAAGTTTGTATAGTGGCTTCACAACAACCCTGCGAGGCAGGTTGCTGGTCCTCTGGTTTTCTGATTTGAGTCGGGCGCTTGGTGAGCTCAGTGTGGAGGGTGGAGGTGTGACCCCCGAGCCCCCCCCCCCCGTAGCACATGCTTTCCCCACTGGAGCGGCCTCCCAGTTTGAGAGACCTTGGAAAGCCGGGCGGGAGAGGAGCCCCTGCACTGAGCCAAGAGGTTTCGCTCAGTTCATTGCTTGGCAGCCCGTAGTTAACTCAGATGCTGGAATAAGTTGCCTTCAGGTTGTCAAATGCTGGGCTGGGTGAAGGACCTGCAATAGATCCCTAAAGTGCCCCTGAGCTTGCAGAGCTCATGGCTGAGGTGGACGGGCACCACCCACACACACCTTGTTGGGGGGTTGCTGAAGGTGATGCCCCACTTCTGTGGCTCCAGTGCCTTTGGCATGTGAGGCCGACGCCTGGCCTGGCCTGAGGAGGGTCCCAGCTGCACCCGGCTGTGGTGGTGTCTCCTCTCAACAGCCTCCACTGGAGGTGTGGCGTCCGGCCTAGATTCTCCCCACAGAAGAGTCCGGCGTGCTCCCCAGCTGTTCACCCTCGCTTTGCACGCCAGTGCGATGTGCTCAGAGAGGCTCAACTGGCACTTTCTGCCCCCGCAGGTGGTGGCAGGAGGCGCCCACTTCGCCTCCCACTGGAGTCCTTTTGCCGAAGGAGGAAGCTGTGCCAAGTAAGTGTTTCTGAGGCCGCATCTTGAATAAAAAACGCCGTGTTCCCAGGTCACCATCCCTTTGGCAGGGAAGCAGCGGGGGGGGGGGGGCAAGGCCAGCTTGGCTCCCCGTCCAGCCCCTAGGGCTCGCTCGGATGGTCCCCCAGCCTTGCCCCGACTGCCAATCATTTGGGGTCTTACTTCTGTGCCAGGGGGCTCTTGCACAGAGCAGCAAATGGCTGGGAGAGCCGCAAGCCAGAACAGCGGCTGCTCCTAGCGCCGTCCTTTGGTCTCCTGCACGGCGGGGGTGCAGCTCTGCAGATCCTCTTCGAAACAGAACCAGGCCCTCGGGCAGAAGGACAGTTCGCCGCCCCGCAGCCCTTGGGCAGCACTGCCTCAAGGGATGCCACAAAGCTGGCGTGCCTGGCACAGTTCATCGGCCTGCCAGGATGTGGGCGGGAGGAAGTGCTCCAGGTGCAGCAGATCGCCTGCCAAAGGGGCCGGCTGACCCTTTTGCTCCCGGCTCGCGCGCCAGCCTGCCGCGAGTCGAGCGTCGAGCGTGGCACCCGCTGCTGCAGGCAGCAGCCTGGCCACAGGGCAGCCGGCAGGTTGCTTTGCTTCCCGGCCCGCTCCTTGGCAGCTCTTCACTACTGTATTTTATTTGACGTGTTTCAGCCGAGAGAGCAGCTTGTGCTCAGCCAGTGAAAGCAAGACACCTCCCACCCACAGGCGTTCGGCCAAGGAAGTCGGAGGTGCGCAAGGAAGGGGAAGCGGGGGAAGATGTGTGTCAAAGATCCGCCAGCAGGTTCTGGCGGATCCAGGCCCGCCCGAGTGCAGACGGAGCCCTCCTGACACCACGGGGACCGGGCGGCTCGCGTCTTCCCCTCAGCTGCGTCCCGTGCGTCTGCCCCGGAGCGTCCGGCTCTCGGACAGAAGCCGCCAGTGCAGCCAGTCCCCTTCTGGAGGCAACGCTTCCCGTCCAGTCTTCTCTCTTGGCCATCTGTAGGGACACTTCGCGGAGAAGTAACTTGAAACTCCCAGAACACTCTGGCACTGGAAAAACTGTGTAAGGAATTTGTGGCATTGCCTGCCAGCGTTGCTCTGCAGCCGCGAAGGCTGGCCCGGCCCGGCCCGGCCCAGCCCGGCCTAGAAAGTGTGGTGTGGAGTGTTTTGGTGGATACTTGTGAGCCGGGATTCCCAAGATCTTGTGGGCTACGGGGAACTGCCTGGGAAGAGCGCACGCTCATCCTGCCAGAAAACCAGCAGTGATGGGGGAAGCGGTCCAGCCCCGCAAAATAGCTTTGCCTCACAAGGCTCCTCTCCTGCCCTGCAGCGCAACCTGGGCAGCCCGGGAACGGCTTCTGCTGCCTCCTGCCTCCGTCTCTCTTTCGGCCTGTCCGCTCTTGCCCGGTGCTACTCTTCACCTGACATTCGTATGCACTGGAGCTTTACGCCAGCCTTTCCCAACCTGGCACCCTCCGTGTGCGTGACACTAAAACTCCCATTGCTCCCAGCCAACATGCTCATGGCTGTGGATGATGGGAATTATGCTCCAGGACATCCGGAGGGCATTCAGTTGGGGAAGGCAATTGCACAGGTCAGGGGGCAGGTCCCTGCTGCCAGGAGCTCGCGATGTAAGGGCGACGACAAAGGAAACGCAGGAAGGGTTGTCTTAGGGAGGAGGTGAGTGGGGGAAACATTTGCACGTACTTTGGCTCGCTTTCGTGCGCATTGGTGGCAAACGAGGAAGGCCAAAGGCTTTGGGGCACGCGAGTGTGCGTGGAGTGGTCTGTGTTCTGTTTCTTTAACATGTCTTCTTCCACTGCAGAAAAGCCTGGTGCTTTTGTAGGTCCGGGACAGCGTTCTTCTGACTAGCGCAAGAGGCTTTGCCTTCCGCCCCCTCCCCTCCCCACCCCTCCCCGTCCCTTCGCTCTGTGTTTCCTTTGTGCCCTTCTTGATCTGCGAAGCCCTGCGTGGTGTGTTCTGCCGTGCCTTCCCGGCCTGTGGCGGCTGATAAGGAAGGCGCACACAGGAAGTTTGGGCTTCTGGCATTCCTCGTGCCCCTGGCGGCAGTCGACACTCGGGCACAGCCGCGCGCGAGGGGGGTCTAGAGGGGCTGGCGGCCAGCTCCTGGTGCCTCCGTCACCTGCGGTGCCGAAGCGAGCGCCGCGGCAGTCCGACACGTCCAGCGCGAGAGAGTGCATCTGCCACTCCCTTGGAGATCGCATTCTGCTCAGCAGCATAAACAGGAAATGCTTGGGTTTGGGGAGGCCTGGAATCCTGGAGAATGTCACCACCACACAGAAAAAAAGCGTTCTTTGAGCCGTGGCTTTTGAGCTGCTTTCTGTGCTTTTAGGCTCGGCCAGAAACAACACGGTCCAGATTGATGGCCTGCGTCAGGGGTCAGCTGTGTGTGAAAGGGCGGCTGTGCCAGCCAGAGGGAGCTTTTCATCCGAGAGACTTGCAGCTTGCTCGCTCTCCCTCCCTCCCTCTCAGTCTCTCGCTCTCCTACTGAACCCCATCCCGGCTGAAGTGCCCTCTGGATCTTCTCCGTGCTGAATTTATGAAGTCAGCGCCTTGATCCATCTCAGCTGTGTGATTTCATATCATTTTAACAAGATATTTAGGAATGGCCTTTCTGCTCCAACCAGAAACCAGCATTTCGACTCAGAATGGTGAGGTTGGGTACAAACCCTCTTTAGAACACCCAGAGAGCAGCGTAAAACAGTGTCAGCCCTCCCAAAAGCCAGCAGACAAAGCAAGCCCCTAAAGCCTGGCGCGGATCGGGACCCTCCGGCCTGCCTGGGAGGAAGCGCCATGATCTGGGTGCTGTTTCCTGCCCCACCAGCCTGACCTTTCTTGGTGCCCTGAAAGAAATCCATCAGTTGTAGACGGCTTTGTACCGGAGGAGGCAGTCGCTTAGATATCCTGGCCCGAGACCAATTAGGCGTTTATGAGGAAGAAGCGGCTCTCTCTTATTGTCAGCCCGGGGCCAGTCCCCGGGAATGTTGTCGTCCTGCAAAGGCGCTGCGGCACTTCAGAATCACCGTCAGCTCATGGGGAGGCGGCTGCAAGCGCTTCGCCTCCGAACCCCCTCACTCGTGCGCCTCAGAGCAAAGCTGAGCCAGGCGTGGCTCTGGGGGCAGCGAGGG
Source organism: Varanus komodoensis (assembly GCF_004798865.1). Lineage (NCBI taxonomy): Eukaryota > Metazoa > Chordata > Lepidosauria > Squamata > Varanidae > Varanus > Varanus komodoensis. The sequence continues at coordinate 65,142,305 of NW_025335761.1, forward strand.
AGCTGCCCCGCCATCCCAGAGGGCGAGGAATCGTTCGCATCCCCCTGCTCAGGGCGGAGAGGCCTTTGCAGTGGCAGACGCCCGGGATGGCCCTTCCCGCTTTCTCCTGGCACCGTGACCCGTTTTGGGAAGGGGCTGCGCACTGGTCCATGCCGGGCACCCTCAGGAAGCACGCGGGCCCTTTCCTTCGAGCCACACGTGCTTGGGCTGGGGAGGGGACTGGACGCCTGGCCACGTGGCGTCCGCAGGGCCTGTGTGCGGGCACCCCTGCCAGCGCTGCATGTGCCCCGTGCCTTCGCTGGGAAGCAGAATTGCCGCTCCTCTTGTAATCGCTTTCCTCCCGAGCCGGAGTTGCTGACCTGCCTGCCAGCTAGGCAGAAAACTGCCTGGGGCACCAGAAATGGCAGCTGAACCGGGCCATCTCCCTGCCTCGGGGGCTTTGAATGGCCACGCTCCGCCTTGGCGCCTTAACTGAGATGAGCTGATCTCAGCAGGTCGCCTCCCTCCTCCCCTGCTGAAGGCTGTGCCCCCCCTCACCCATTTCTCAGCTTTGCAGGTGTGCTGCTCCCCACCCCCACCTGACCTCTTTACCTGACTTGGGAATGCTTATCTGGCTTTAAAGTCTACTGAAGTATGGAGGCGGGATGGCAGAGGAGATGCCGTGTAGCTGGGGAGAGGAGGAGCTCCTGCCCTGGCAGGCTGCTCACTCCCAGCCTCAGCCCCCCATCTAGAGAGTACACAAATCGGCCTGACTTGCAGGGCTGTCGTAAGCATCATGTGTGTTTGGACTCCAGTGCCGTCATGGCCAGTGGGGGCTCTGGCTGGGGTTGTGGCGGAGGTTGTCCCACCCATGCAGGGGAATCTGTGGGGAGGGGGACGAGGCAGAGAACTCTGCCCCTTCCTTCTACGGATGCCATTTCTCTCCCACTCACTGTGACACCAAACAGAATTTTGGGGTCCCAAAGACAGCACTGCCTCACGCAGGAGAAACCGACGCTCTTCGGCCATCCATCCCCGTCTGCGTTTCGTTTGTCACTGCCTTTTCTTACTGTTTCATTTTATAAACATTTTATCTAGGGGACTTCTTACCAAATTTGGCGACGGCCACGAAGATGCTGAGGAGTGAGTGACTTCTTCTTCACCTTTGACTTCCTTCCTTCTTCCCTGACTGATAACCAAATTATTTCTGCTTTAAAACATAGCTGTCTAGCCCTTGGATGTGTGTCCCCCAGCCCACACGCACACATGGGCACCTGCCCACCCATCCCGTGGCCAGACCCACAGCACCGAGCGATGAGGAGGCTCTTTTGGGGCTCTTCTGGGGCTCTTTCACTCCCCCCCCCCCACACTTTGCAGGCTCCGTGCAGCATCCACTACGATTCTTTGCGTGGTTCTGTCCAGAAATGTTGACCACTTGGCCATGGCATCCTCTCTGAAGCTGCTCCCACCTTGTGCCCAAGCTTGCATGTTTCCGATGGCCTTTATATTTTTATCACCATCTGGCAGCATAATTCTGTAAAATGAGGCATGCCCAGGCTAGAGTAATAGGAGAATTGGAGTTTGTTTTTTTTAATTGATAAAAATCTGCTCTAAATTAAGCCTAGTTCAACCCTATGCAGGTCTCTGCGGGAACAAAAATGGTGCATGGTCACCCCTCCCCATCAAAAAAATCAGAATTTACTGATGGGCTCCGGCAACCCGCCACAAGGCCTTGGAAGGCGGCGGGGCCTCTCAAAGGCAGGCTCACCCCCTGCCCCAGGAGGGCTGCCAGGTTGGACCCCCGCGTTGTCAGAAGGCTGGGCCAGAAGTTTCCGCCCACTGCTCCCATGCCCAGAAGCAAAGGAGCTTGGGAATCAAGGCCAGGTTTCTGGAGGGCCACAAGGCGCTTTGCCCAGGCTCCATGGCACTTCCCGGCCCTGCCGTAGGGCTGTGCGGGCAGGAGGAGCCCCCAAGGGCTGCGCTGGCCATTCTGTGCCAGGGAAAACCTGAAGAGACCGAGCGCACCTGCTTGCTCCTTTGCTTCCCCTCCCGTTACCTGGGCAGAGACCCGTGCAGGATACTGGTGCCCCCTCTCCAGGGATCCCTTCGACCCCTGGCACCCGTGGGGCACGGCTCACTCCTCTTCCGGGCAGAGCCCTGTACTCACACGGCCGGGCAGCCACGTTCGCCTCCCCGCGAGCCACCGAGGCCTGCTCAGCTCTGTGCCCACCCAGGCTCTCTCCCCCAGGGACCCTGGCAGGCTGCTTCTGGGGGGCTGCTCCTGGCTTTGGGGTCTTGCCGGAGGAGGCGGCAATGCAGCAGCTCCTGCTGTGTGACAAGCTGACGCGCTGCCCGCAGCCCCCCGCTCTCCCCCTTCTCTTCTGTTTTGCTTAGGCAGCTTCCATAGAAGTCGGCTGTTGGAGCAGGAGACATTGTTTTAAAATGAATAACCAAGCCAAAGAACTAACCAATAGCTTCTTGACATTATGAGAAATCATGAGCACCTGATGCACGCAGGTCGCTGGGCTGGAATAAGGAGCTTTTCTCTCGGGTCTGTCTTTCTCTTTTAGATCAACGCTGAAGCGGGCAGAACCGCCTCCACTACCTCCAAAGGTGAGTGGGCACCGCCCCAGAAAGCCGTGCCGGCAGACTCCCGCTTAGCCCCGATGCGGAACCCTCGGGACTCCTTTACAGGAACGGTGCATTCAGAACAGGGAACGGAACCCGAGGCCCCTCTGCGCCCTCCATCCCCCTGGGTGCAGCCAGGTGCTGGGAGGGGAGGGGAGGGGAGGGGAGGGCTGTGTTGCCTCACGCATCCGAGGGCCGCTGGCTGCGGGAAGCTGCTCCGCCTGCTCTGCGGCCCCCTCGGCCTGGCAGAGCTCCCCTTCCAGGGCCACACTTTCGCAAAGAGACACCTGCTCGCCGGGCCAGCAAGCCGCTCGGTTGCACCCAGTAAATTGCCGCATGGTGACGGCTGTGCACCCTGCCCTCTCTTCCCCCAAGCATGCCTGGAATGCCAGAGGCGGAGCACGGCAGCAGTGGGGTGGCCGGCTCGCCTAGCGAGGGGCTGGGTGTGGGGAGAGGCTCTGTGGGAGCCGGCGGGGGGCAGCGTGGGAGGGGGAGGAGGCCTGCGGGCTGCCCCAGCCGCAGGAGGGCAGCCCGGACCCCGCCTCGCTCTGTTCCCCTCCAGCCTCGGCTCAGCCTGTACCAGGAGGAAGGCCTTGCTGACGACGAGAAGTCCCAGACGATCAAGTACTGCCCCGACCCGCATGGCCATGCCCTGCCGGCCCACAGGAGGCAAAGCATCCCGGTGTGCGGGCCGCAGACGGAGCCCTGCCCGCTCGGCATGACCAGCAGCGCCAGCAGCCCTGGCTTGCTCACAGCCAGATACGGTGACATGGGTGAGGCGCTGCGGCTCCCGGCGGCGCTGTCCTCCGGGGCACACGGGGCAGCGGGCAGGGTGCTCCCTGGCCCTCGCAGCATCTCCTAGCTGGCAGCGAAACCGTCAGAATGTTGCTGAGCGAGCATCCGAGCCCCCGCCAGAGCTCACGCCCCTCTCGTGCGCGGGGCGAGGGGGACACTCAGAGTGCCAATGCTTGGGACCCCTCCACCTTGCCCTCACCCCACCGGGGTGCAGAGGGACTGGGTTCTCATCCAGCCTGTCTGTGTGGGCTTCAGTGGCCGGCTGACTTGGGAGCCCATGTGCCACTCCACATCCGAAGCCAATGGGCAGCCGTTCACAGCATGATGCTGCCCCAAAACATGGAGCGAAGCCAAGGGACTCGCCCTGGACAGGCAGGCTGGCCGGCCTGCTTCCGCTTGGAGGCCAGACTCCCAAATGCTCTGCATGAGCTGACATTTTGCAAGTTAAACACTGAACTGGGAGCCAATCCACTCATTGCCAAGTTACGCCTGTTAGTGTTGGTGGTTATTTGACACGTGTGAAGTGCCTGAAACGTTCTCAGGTCTATAAAGAGAAAGAGAACGGTTCGCTACCTGACCGACACAACACAAAAGAAACAAGGGAGGAGGAGGGAGGAGGAAATCGAGTGCCCCTTCCCTGGGGATGGATGTGGTTGAGCTGTCTCCCTTGCCGTGACGGCCTTCCTCGGAGCCCGGGGCACAGGCTTGCAGTGGCCGATGGCAGACTGGACTTCCCTTCGGCTCAGCTCAGGGTTGGTTCGGGCAGGGAGTGGGTGGGCGAGCAAGCTTGAACGTGTGTGTCCAGATAGCTCTCCCTCGGGCTCCCCACCCCCACTCCCATCCCCATTTGCTCAGCCCACTTTTTGGTCATTCTTGCTGATTTAAAACTTTGCTTTTTAGGCAACGGGGACAGCGTGCCAAAACTCCTCGAGGAACATGCGGAGGGGCTAGGCCATGTGCCACAGCTGCCACGGAAGAAGGACAAGCGGGAGTTTCCGGTGGGTGGGGGTTTAGCGTCTTGTCCCACAATGCAGCCAAAGTGTCAGGATTTGTGACTGCCCAGACACCTCCGTGGGAACCCCCCGTGCCCAGAGCGTGGCCATCCAGGACTTGGTAGGCAGGGGTGGTGGGGAGAAAGCAGCTCAGGCCAAGACGGTGGTTCGTCTCTGACGAATAAGCGTTGGGAGGAAGGTGCCCTTTTCCCTTCTGTCTTGAAACTTCCCTAAACAGGGCAGGGAGTTCTTTTACTATATCACTTGGGTTCTGTAAGCTAAGGAAGCCTTCCTCAAGCTGGTGCCCCTCCAATATTGGGGACTGCATTGGCCATATTGTCTTGAGCTGATGGAGGGCACCTGGAGGGCACTGGGTTGAAGGAGATCGAACTGAGGGTTATGTGAGCCGATCCCATCCTCCGCCTGAGCTTTGCTTTCCTTTTCACCTTTTCCTGACTGATACGCCCAACATTTACCAGGTCCATGAAGCAGAAGTCCTGGTCAAGCCATGCTGATTTTTAATTTTTTTTAACAAAATTTCACATACAAATTAATACACTTATTTTGTTTACGACATGGTACACTGCCTTTGGTTCAGTTGAAAATTTGGGGGTTCTGTAAATAAAACCCAATCTTGGCAGCCCTCATCCTTTCCTTGATGCTGCACTGTAAACAACAAAACTCAGCATTCTGTGCTCTTGTAACGGGACATGAAAGATGTTGATGAAGTGCCAGGCCTGGAGAAACATCCCAGGATGTGTAGGCGGTGAGGGCAGATCCAAATCTCTAGGCAGTCTTAGCCTGCTGCGTCTTTTGAACCCTTCCTTTTAAGGTTTGACTCTCCAGAAGTAAATGTAATTGAGTCTTTTCTTCTGTCTGCAGAGGCCAGCGATTAACGGCCTGCCCCCAACGCCCAAGGTGCTGGTAAGAGCTCTTTTTAATTGTGAAGTGGGAGTGACGCAACACTCGGTGGAAAGGGCTTTGTAGCCCCAAGAGGAAGGGATTAAATACTGGACCGTTTGCAGGCTTCCTTCCCTCATGCAGCTAATTCATTTCCCCCCTGCTTTTGATTGAGTCTCCTGCTAACGAGGACGGAGGTTTTCAGGGGGATCTGGCCAGTGTCTCCTCTTTACTAGCTCGCTAGGGAGCAGGGGTGTTTTTAAGTGGAAGGTGAAGAGAGACCGGTTCTCATGGGGAAGGCTGTTTGCTGTTCAAAAAGCCCCTCTTCCCAATCCCAGGCTTGGCCGGCGGTGGCGCAGAGCAGAGGAGGTCCCACGATGGCTCCCAGGTGTCCCCCAGCAGGTCAGGACCAAGTCTTGGTGACTTGGGTGTTGCTGGTAAAGGACCGCTTAAAAGCAGCAGTGCCTTAAAAGCAGTAGCTAGCCAGAATAATTATAAATAACCATTTGGTGCACTCTCCACATTAAGCAGCTCTGCTCATTAATGTGATTCCTTCTGCTTCTCTTTGGGAAGCTGCAAATTTCTCCGCACGGAGGGCCCGTTGCTCGGCTCCTGTTCTGGCTTCTGAGATTCTGCTGCCTGCTGCCCACTCCTCCTTTGGCCGTACATGAGAAGACGGGAAACGACTTAGCTTTAAAATCTCCCACCCAGCCGGGCTTGATCTGTTTGGATTTTGCCATTCCAGATGGGAGCTTGCTTCTCCAAAGTGTTCGATGGCTGCCCATTGAAGATCAACTGTGCCACGTCATGGATACACCCAGACACAAAAGGTGCGGTTGCTATCCACGTGTGAGCTTGGAATACAGCCTTCCCCCTCTGCTTCTGATCAGGCTGAGCTGGTTTTCCCTCCGCCGTCTTGCAGATCAGTACATCATCTTTGGGACCGAAGAGGGCATTTACACGCTGAACCTCAACGAGCTGCATGAAGCCACCATGGAGCAGGTGGGAGAGCACCTTTTCACGCGTGCCACGTGGAGTGGCTCGGGATCTCTTTGGGGTGGGGTCCAGGAGGGGGCGAAAGCAACGCAGCCACAGTTTGAGAATCCTTGGAAACGAAATGGTCCTCCATAGCAGCTTTGAAGTGCTGGAAGAAACAGACCGAGCCTGCTGACGAGTGGAGCAAATCCATTTTCGTCCTCCATAGTGGCTACGGAGCATTCAAGGGGCCAAGTGGAGCGAGGACTTCGCCGCGGTTGCCGAGTGCAGCGCTTTGCTGTCGAAACCCAGAGTCCCCGCCCCCCCACTTCTCACTGCTGCCCACAGGGGGTGATGAAAATGGACCCCCCACCTCCCAGAGTTGCCCAGCCCTGTCTTAAGGAGCAGCTGGCCGCCAGAGGATTGCACATCAACTGTTCTCCCCCAACTAGTTTCCCCCATCCTTGGTTGCCACACTTGGCTGCATCCGGAGAATGTTCTCATTAGATCGATTCTCTGGGCTGCTCTGCCTTTATTTTTTCTGCCGTTCGTTTTTAAGATGTTAATGTATAGTTTTTAACTGTCCCACATCGTTTCTGGGCAACGCTGAGGGTTGAAATGTTGAAGAAGAGGAGAACGTTGGTGTTGTTTGCCAACTCTGATTACATTATTATTAGAAAAGAAGAGGGTAGACACCTCAGGGCTTAACCGCAGGGCTGACTCCTGCGCACATTTACCTAGGAAAAGGCCCCATCAGACATGACCTCAAGCCCCCTTCTCAGTGCCATCCGAGACGTTCTTCTTGCTCTTGGCAGCCATGAGGGCATCTCGCTTAGTCCGAGGAATTCCAGGCGCCAGAGACCACGTTCCTGCTTATGCGGCACACTCTGCCTGCCCGGAATTCCCGGGCTCTGGGAACAAAGGGTCCCTGCCCTGCTTTCTTTCACCCATGGGACCCTCTGCTGCTTCCTCCCTTCTAGCTCTTTCCACGGAGGTGTACATGGCTGTACGTCATCAACAACACCCTAATGTCACTCTCAGGTATGTGAATGTCTGAAGAACTGTGCCACGAAACTTAAGTGCTGGGGGAAATACCCAAGAAATGCTCTTTCGGGGAATCTTTTCCTGGGTGTGTGGAATTTAGCTTGGCTTGATAGTTCACAGAAATCAATTTTTCTTTCTTCCCCTCTTGTTTGTCTTCTGCTCTCTGCATTTTCCTTGGACCTCTGGATGTTTCGGGGCTGTCCTTTTTAGAAGGTAATTTCCACACCGGCGTATTTCTCTTTGGTTTTTAGCACGGTTTGTCGTGCCCCTCTGATGCCTCAGAGTCTGAGGTGGGTCCTGTCTGTTTGTGTTGCAGGGAAAACCTTCCAGCTTTACTCGCACAACCTAATAGCTTTGTTTGAACAAGCCAAAAAGACAGGGCTGGCAGCCCACATCCAGACCCACCGATTCCCAGATAAAATATTACCAAGGTAAGCTGGTGGTTTCTGCCCCTTGGACGCTGGTGGAGAAAGCAGTGTTGTTCCGATCAGTGGGGGGGGGGGGAGACTTCCAGCCCGCAGGAGGTCCTTCCATCTGCAGAGCAGCCCTGCAAGATCAGGGATATCCTCTCATCCCCAGCACGACGGCCCTTCCTCCCACTCCGACCCACCTTGCCTCTCCCTCCCTGCAGTGGGGCTTTAAAGGGGTCTTGGCTATTGTGTTGGGGCTGCACACCCCCCTGCTGGCCTGGAGATCCCACCCTGTGCTCACCCAGGACCAGGATGGCCGCCTGGCCACAAGAGGCTCCCCATTCGCACAACACATGGTCCATCTGGTGCTGGTTTTAGCGAGAACAGATCGCCCGGTCTTGGAACGCTTTGATCCACGTGCACGGTCTCCAAGCCCATCAGACAGTCCTGGGCTGGATCATGGAAGCTGCCCTGGGTTCCCCGAAGGAAAAAAGGCAGGAAATACTTACAGAGAGCCAGCGTGGTGCAGTGGTGAAAAGCGTGGGACTGGGACTCAGGCGACCTGGGTTCGAGTCCCCGCTCAGCCATGGAGCCAACTGGGCGACTTTGAGCCAGTCACAGACTCTCAGCCCAGCCTACCTCACAGGGTTGTCGTTGTGGGGATAAGATGGAGGAGGAGAAGGATGTAAGCTGCCTTGAGCCACTTGTAGGAAAAAGGCAGGATATGAATCGAAAAATTGATCGATCAATCGATCGATCGTTTAATGGAGTGATCAGACCAAAGGCTCACCTGTTCCAGCAACTCCTTCCTGCCAGGGCACTGCAAGGTGTGCACCACCCTCCACTTCTGCTTTGCCTGGCAGCTGGCATTCCGGGTCCTGCTTCTCCTCCTCTCCGGGTCTCTCTAACCAAACCCCTTTCAAAGCCGTCGAAGCTGGTGGGTGCCCAGACCCCGTCCTGTGGCAGCACGACCCCCATGCGTGGCATGAAGAAGCGCTTTTCTCATTCCTTCTGAATCTGCTTCCCATCGCTGCCACTGAGTGATGCTCAATTTCTAGTGCTGAGGGAGGGGGAGAACCCCCCATTTTTCCTGTGCTGTGCAGAAAAGCGCTTTTTGGCACTGGTCAGATCTCTTGACGTGCTTGTTTGAGCTCCAGTGTTCTTTGCTGTCCTCAGGGCACCCAAAACCTTTCTGCAAGAGCGGGGAGGGCACCTGCCAGGGGTGTGGCGTGTCTTGTGCGTGGCAGATGGTGCTTCGCCCTGCCATGCCCCGTTTCTCCGCTGAGCGGCCTCGCAGGGGTCTCGAGCTCGTCTCATCACCACTGATTATGAAAAAAAATCTACTTCCAAGGATTGCTGCCCCTTTCTTTCTCATCAGGGCTCACTGAGAAAGGGTCTGAATCAGAAAGGGAAAGATTTAAAATAATAACCACAACAACAACAGCCATCATAAGCCATCCAGAGACTCAGAGTTATTGGACAGCCTAGAAATATCCCAAACAAACAAACAAACAAACCGTACCAGCAAAGCAAGATTGCAAATTTCAGAAAGAAGAAAGGGCAGATTTTACAGTTTGGGGCTGGGGCTTTTCTCTCCCGCCTTCCAAAGTAAGATGGTGGTTGCCACAGGGAGAGAGAGAGAGAGAGAGAGAGAGAGAGAGAGAGAGAGAGAGAGAGAGCGCGCGCGCCCCACTTTGGTGGGGGCACTTCTGTTTGCGGAGAGCCCTCCCCAGGAAGGCCTCCTGCTTGCTCCTTTTATTAAGCTCCCTGTGCCAGAGAGAGACCTTTTTGCATGCCTGAGACTGCCTCCACATGCCGACTTTGTTTTACTCCCCACCTGCTGTTCTACCTGTGTGTTTCTCGATTGCCACTTTCCCCAACGTGGGCGCCTCCAGGAGGTTTGGATTACAGCTTCCTTCCTCCCTCACAATCGCTGCACTAGTTGGGACCGATGGCAACTTATAGTCCAAAATACTTGGGGTTCTCTGGATGGGAAAGGCTGTTGTATAGTACTAATTGAATGTCTTTGTTCTGAAAATAAAGGGGAGGCGGGGGGATATAGGAGCATCAGTGGTGGGTCAGAGCAAGGGTGCCTGCGGGCCAGGCCCTTGGCCTGTTGTCACCAGCCGGCTCTGTAATTTCAGGAAATTCGCCTTAACGACAAAGATCCCGGATACGAAAGGATGCCATAAATGCTGCATAGGTAAGTCTGCAGCTGGGGCTCCCAAGCGCCACCCACCAGGCTCTGTCCCAGCTCTTGTGGAACTTGAAGCTGCCCCGAGCTTGGAGTCCGCTCCAGCGTCCGCTTACGGCTCGGCCCCACCAGGTGCTGCTCAGGCTCCATGCCCGGCCGAAATGGGGCAGGAGGCTCCCGTGCCCCAGGAATTCGGTCTGCACATTTGACTGCCGGTTCCCGGCCGTGTGGGTCTCTCCCCTTGCTTGGCCTGGAAGGCACATGGAGCCGCGGGTGCCCAGGGGACGCCACACGGGAGTCACCACTGGACAGCCCTGCAGCTGCATGTTCGGCAGCCCTGTCAGTGGGAGTAACCCGTTCACCACTCGGCATCCTCATAACAACGATTCGTGTGAACGTTCCTCTTGGGGTTTGGGTTAGGAAGAATTTTTATGCGGTAAGTCTTAAGCTACAGGATAATGAAAAGTGCTGCTCGTGTGTTGCCTTTGCTCTGGTGGCCAGAAAACCAAGGGCGAATTTGGTGGCACAAGTCTTACCTGAATCTTCTTTGGTTTTCTCGTTGCTCCTGGCTAAATGGTGGCATCACACAGCAAAGGTTTCTCCACTCAGATTTCAGACTGATTTAAAAACGGTATTTCTGGTGTGAACTGTATTATCATAGACTTGTAGCGCTGGAAGGGGCCAGAGGCCATCTGGTCCACCCCCTACTCGCTGCAGGGCTCCCCGTTCAACCGCCCCCTCAGAGGGCTGCCCAGCTGCACCTTGAATGCCCCCAGTGTGGGAGAGCCCACCACCTCCCTGGGTTATGGGTTCCACTGTCGCACTGCTCTCACCATCAGGAAATGTTTCTCTGGGGTCGGGAGCGGGGCGTCCTCCCCTCTCAACGTTCCCCCAGCCCGCTCAACTCAGTTCCGGTGTTAAATGTGACCAGTTCGGTTGGTTTAATCCAGGTCATCAGGGTGAGGTGCAGTGGCTGCTCTGTTTGCTGCTGTTCAGCTTGTATCTGCAAGTTGGAGGAAGCCATGGTTTGAGGATGCATGGGATTCTTGCAGAAATGTTATTGTGCCCAGCTTCCAAAGGAGATGGAGAGCCCCTTGCGCCTGCCCCAGACTGCCCCCCCCACCCCCCGTCCCAGGGAGAGGCAGAAGAGAGAGGCCAGAGTGATGGGGGAAGGATCCAGCCCGGCCGCACTGCTTAGCCTGATTTTTGCGTCAGAGACCAGAAACGGTGGGGAGGACGGAAGAAGGGGCCGGACACTGCGCAGCTGCGGGGGTTGCAGGCGAGAGGAAACCGGGTCCGGTTAAGGGAGTGTGAAACCTCACTTTAAAACAATAAACTGTGTGCTATCGAGCTGAACCCTCAGTTTCACGGCTTCTGAGTCCTCTGAACAGCTGCCTGACCGAGGCGAGTTACTCATGAGTCTCTGAATTTCCTGTCTTTTTGCCTCTTTAGTAAGAAATCCCTACACAGGCCACAAGTACCTCTGTGGAGCATTACAGCTGGGAATTGTTTTGCTTCAGTGGTATGAGCCCATGCAGAAATTCATGTTAATAAAGGTATGTTTTGCCTTTTTGCGCAGCTTCTTTTGTTTTGGTTTGTTTTTTTATTTTGGCTTTTATATCCCATTCATTAGCAGAAATCTGTCAGAACAGTTACACAATAAAACCCTGGCGAAACAGTCTGTAACAGCCACAATCAAATTAAAACAATAATATCAGCAATCAGTTTAAAAACAAGTACATCCATCATAAAACATCTGCACGGCCAGTGAAACTTGGCCAGAATGAATGTTAACAGTAGAACCAAAACAAGAACGCACAATAGATGACAATATCTAACAATCCATAACACTAACACTATAATAAAAGCCAATATTCTTCTTAGCTGTTCTGGGCACAAGCTCGCTTGCAAAAGAGGGAAAGTTGCAGGCCTTGCAGCGACAGATTTGAAACGGAGAGTGCGTCTGTGGCCAGGTGGCTTCTGGACTCGGTTTCAGCCGCCGGCGCTTCCCTGAAAGCGCTAAGAGCAGCCTTGCTCAGACCCCAGGTCCACAGGGAGACACAGGGCTGGGGACAAGTCCCTCCCCACACACGCAGTTCGCCCCACAGATTTCCCTTCTGGCATTCGAAGGGCAAATGTGACGTGAGGATCATGGCCCGTGCCTCTTACGAGGTGGGCCATTGCCCTCCGCAGCTTACACAAGCAGGAAGCGACCCTTTGGGCCTGCTTGTTCATTTCCTTAAGGCATTTGTTTGTTTGTTTGTTTGTTTATTTAGGGGACTTCTATGCCGCCCCATTCGCCGAAGCCTCGGGGCGGCTCACAACGATAAATAAATAGAATCCAATAAAACAATATAAATTAACAATATAAATTAAGTCGCCCTGGCCAAAGAATAAAATGAATAAATAATATTAACAATTAAAATAACGTTTGAATAAAAAGGTCTTGGCCTGGCACCAAAAAACAAATGACGGCGCCAGGCGGACCTCTCTGGGGAGCGCATTCCATAGATGGGGCGCCACCGCAGAGAAGGCCCTGCTCTGGGTACTCACCCTTTTTATACCAGTCCTTTAGTCAAGGACTCTTGGCGTGGTTCACGACATGCGTGCTTGTGGGCATAACGAGCATTTGGGACAGTGCCCTGGGCACCACCACAAAACGGCTGCTGTGGAAGGACGCTTCCCAGCCTAAAGCGCTGAGTGTGAGGCAGAGGCAGGGGCCGGGCCTGCAGCTTGCAGCTCCAGCAGAAGCAGGCTGCCCAGGAGGCAGGCGCTTTCTGCTCGCAGCCCTGTGCCAGCCAGCCCATCCCCCCGACCCCCCACCCAAGCCTCTTTCTGCCCTTTCTGGACCAGCTCAGGTGCTCATCCCCACCCTGCCTCGCCACCTGGAGCCTCTCCCTCCAATCCCCCCAAAACGTCCCACTCACAACATCCCTGCTGAGCTGCTCTGAATTCAGGGCCGGGGCCTCCTTTACGGAGCCGGTCCATCTCTCATTTGGCCTTCCTTTTCTTTGACTCTCCCTGACTTGGCCTCCTCCTGATGTGTCCACAGAAAGAGCCTCAGATTTGTCACCTTTGCTTGTTGGGAAAGCGCTGGCCTGTTTTGATCCATGGCTTATTTTAGGGTGTTTAACCCTCGAGCAAACCTTGCCGCCCAGATTCACACAACAGGACAAGCCGCTGAGGCTGGGAGCCTGCAGGCACCGTGCGGGAATGGGACTTCGAACCCTCGGTGCAGCAGCGCTGCAGTCTCGACACATAAGTTAGGCCGCAGCGGATCGCCGTGCCCGTGTGTGCTGCTGGGGATGACGGGAGCACGTGTGACGTCCACCCTGTAAAGAGGCAAATCTTAAGATGGGCCAGTTGCTTTTTGCCGTCTGATCTCCGTTTGATTTTCTTTGCCCCTCTCTCCCAGCACTTTGATTTCCCTTTGCCAACTCCCTTGAATGTGTTTGAAATGCTGGTAATCCCAGAACAGGAATACCCCATGGTGTGCGTCGCCATCAGCAAGGGGGCCGAACCAAACCAGGTCGTTCATTTCGAGACGATCAACTTGAACTCTGCTTCTTCGTGGTTTACAGAAATCGGGGCAGGTGAGAGTCTGGGCTGGTTTTCTTCTGTTTGATGTTTGTTTGTTTGTTTGTTTTCCTTTCTGCGAAAGGCGATGTACATGCCTCAGGGAAGGCTCCGTGGCCATTTAGAGAACCCCGAGGGCCACTTAGATCCCTGGGCCTGACATTCAGCCGCCCCATGGTCCTTGTTTCCCCTGCTCCCGCTGATTGCTTGGATGCCTGCCGCTTCGCAGTCCTGGAACATCTCAGCGACGTTCCCCCCTTCATATGTATCAGAACCTTGATAAGTTAAGGGCGTGACTCTGTGCAGATTTTGCCAGCAGAGAGAGGCCCGCAACCGCAGCAGGTGCCAGCCCCTGCGTTGGGAGTCCGTCCGCTTAGGCCCACGCCGGACTGTGCCTTCGCGCCACCCAGAGCCGCGTCCCTGGCAGACGAATGGATCGGTGATGCAAAAGACCCCGTGGGCCCGAGCGAGCCGGCTCTGGCCTGGTCCCGCTGCTGCCTTCGCACACCCCCCAGTGCTCCTCCATCTGGTGCGGCAGACGCAGCAAGCCAGCCCCGAGACCCCTCCTTCTGAACGGGGAGAAATGAAACAAGGCAATCGTCCCCGTATCCAAGCCCCCAAATGCAGATCTCTGCGGTGTTCCGCCCTTTATGCCAGGAAGCGTGTGGCCCAGCTCAGGGGCTGGAACGAGGGCAGCCAGTGCAAGATTACTGGGGGCTGCAAGAGGCCTCCCCCTCCCCACCGACCTGGCCCGGAGGATACGATGCGCTGCTACTTCGGCAGCCTGCCCGTCCCGGCAGGTTCCCTCGGAGACGGGCTGGCCTGCAGAGCAGAGACGCTGGCTGGCATCCAGGCGGGCCCAGGGAGATCTCGGCATGCGCACCGGGCCTCCTTGCAGCTGGTGGCGCCCTTTCCGCAACACCGGGGTGGGGGGGCTGTGGCGTGCACTGCTGGTCTGCAGGAAAAGGGCTAGGAGACGCCCTTCACATGCTGGGTTGCAGCAAGGAACTCCATGGCAGAAAACCCGGTCGCTGGTGCATTGCTGTTATTCATTTTATTTTTTAAAAGGGTTGACTGGAACATGCCAGGCCAACGTGACGCCCTCCAGTCTTGGTTGGACTGGTTCTCCCATCAGCCCTCGCGGTAGAGCTGATGGCAAGGCATGATGGGAATTGCAGTCCCTGTGTGCTCTGGGGGCAAGAACCGGTTCAGACGAAGCCTGTGCCCTTGAACACCGGTGCTCAGTAGCTGTTCCCCACTCGCGTTCCCGGCGTTGCGTGCCCCCCACACCTTGATCCCAAAGGGCCCCCAGGCCCACACGGGCCGTCGCGCGCAGGCCCTCGCGGGAGGCGCGGCAGCTGTCCTGGGTCCACGCGCTCACACTCTTCTCACCTGCAGGTTGCCAGCAGCTGGACGCCATCCACGTCACCCAGCTAGAGAGAGACACGGTTCTCGTGTGTTTGGACCGTAAGTCGCTGGATCTGTATCTTGCTTTTGCACCGTCTAAGATGGCTAGCCATCTCAGAAATAAGAAAATAAAAGCTTACAGCATAAAATCAGGAAAGCAAACAACAGCCATTTAAAACATTAAAACAGAAGGAATATATATATCCCGGAAGATAGATCCGACGCCATCAAACCCTGAGAAAACAGCCTGACACAAAAACCTATCAAGCTAGGCATCGGGAAGGAGTCTCATAATTTAGAAGGCCCTGGCTCAGGTAGAGGCCCATCTCGCCTCCAGTAGCGGAGTGTTCAGGGAGGGGTGTGACATCCTTCAGAGACCCCGCCATCAAGGCAGTTTCATCTGGAGGAAGGCCACGCTGGAGAGAAGCCGTGGGTGGGGGCGCTCCCTTCCAGAGCCCATGCCTTCCTTCATGGAGATGCTCTGGGGCAAGCTTTGCTTGGCGCAGGGCTGAAGGTTGCAGTGCACCAGCTGGGAAGGTCCCCGCGTGGGATTCCTTACAGATGCCAGCGGAGCTCTTGGAAGCCCATTTCTCAGCTTCGCCTCAGTCCCCTCCCTAAGCCCCACCTACAGTTTGGGGATGATGATAATATTAATCCATGTAGAGGAGATGAGAGGAGATGCTTGGCACACTTTGATTCCTTGAAATGCATCACTGGCCATGAAACCACCCAAGCCAGCCTGCGAACTGGTGGCTTGAACTCTCCCGTCCCCCCGCAGTGCGGAGTCCAGCGTTCGTTGTGCGCCGAAGCCCTGCTGAGCTGGTGGCTGGCTGAGCCAAGCGATCGATGCGGTGGAGACATTAAGGCAGGTGCTTAATCCGCAACTTCTTGTTGCGGTGAGCATTTCTTCTGAGAGTGCCCCCAGGTGGCAAGCACAGATCTTCTCCCAGAGTTGCTGTGTCTCTTCAGGGCCAGGCGATCGGCTCGTGGGCTTGGCTGCTGACGGAGGAACCGGTCCGATTGGGACCGTGGCCCTGTGGGGCAGGAGCCTATCCTCCTCTTCCGGCACCGCTGTTTGGCCCACAAGGGGAAACAAACAGGAATTCCAGTCCTTTCCTTGATTACGTTCTCTGCCACTAAACAGCCAAAAATCTCAGGGCAGTTTTCAAAGATTAAAACCTTAAAAATAGACCATAAAGCCCACCCACATACGACATAGAAAATATGAGAGAGACACACGTTTCTAAACGCAGGACAAATATTCCACACCTGATTAAGAACTTACTGCACGATGCCAAAGAGTAGGAGGTCGTCTTGATCTGGCGCTGAGTGTTGGTGCCAGGAGGGCATGTCGGGGGCGGGGGGGGGTCATTCTATAACTGGGAATAATGGTGGAATGAGGACAAGGATTAACGGGATGGGGGACAGCCTTCCCCTTTCCATAAGAGGGAAACCCAGTCCTGGACCTGCTTCTTGTGCCTAATACCAGCTCCCTTTTTAAATTCCGGGAGCTCTGGATCGCGGAGCTGCAGTTCCTGCCTCGTGTCCTCAGTATATTAGGGACAAATGCCTGACACAGAACGGAGGGTGCGGGTTTGGACCCCACAACAGGGAACTGGAGGGGCAGAGCAGTTACTGGGACTCGGGATCGACCTCTAGGCCCTGTTCACTCATGAAGCTCACGGGGTAACAGGGCCAGTCACAGACTCTCAGACTGGCCCACCTCACAGGGTTGTTGTGAGGGTAAAACTGACCACGGATCATACGGCGATTTCCCAGCTTTTGTGCCATTTACTCCCACTCCTCGAGCTGAACTGAATCACCTTGAATAGACTTAAATACGTAATAATTGCGCTTTGGTCTCCGTCACATGCCAGAGTGCTTCGCTTGGGCTAAACCACGCCTGTACACGTGTCATTATTATCATGTTGCACCTCATACCACAGTGATTTTTTGATTCGGCATTAACACGCAAACACAATCCAGTGAATGCAAAGTAACTCATGGAACCAAATTAAAAATGTAAAAGCAGCAGTTAATGTAGAATTCAGTGTGAAACGGCAGTGGAAGTTGCCTTGTGTGTGCTTACAAGCTTCCTCTTGCCCTTCCAGCTGCCTTCCCTGGAAGCCCTCAGCCAGTCCGGTGCGCTTGGGGGGCTGAGCGGCCCTGCTGTGGAAACCCACCGGGGGGGGGGGTGGATTCTTTCTGGGGCCTCTTTCCTTGCAGGGAGGGCTGTTCTGGCTTTTCCAGGAACTTTGTTTGAGACCAAGGTAATTTGGATTCCTTTTTTTTCTCTCAAGGATTCGTGAAAATCGTGAACCTGCACGGGAAACTGAAGTCCAGCAAGAAGCTGGCCTCAGAGTTGAGTTTTGATTTCCGCATCGAATCTGTTGGTAAGCCATCTTTGCTTGTGGGGACTGACACGGCCTGCTGCTCTGGGCCACGGGGTCCCCCTTAGCATGCCCAAGGCCCCTCCCGAATTTGAATTGAGCCCTCGGGCTGAAAAAGGTGCCCCCCCCCCCAATCCTGCTAGCTAGAGGACGTAGTGAAGCAAAACACACCACGCACTCACGGCCTAAGAAATACCAGGAGCGGGAGAAGCTGCTGCCTTTGAATGCAAGGCGCATCGTAATTCTTCCCGCTTGAGTCCTTGCTGGGATCCCTCTGCTTCTCAGGGCTTGGTCGTTTTGGCCATTTGTCGCCCGAGCTGCCCATGGACAGGAGGTGGGTTGGGGTTGACAAGGGTCGCCCCTTGGTCGTCAGGGTCCATTGACTTTGCGGGTTTGGGGTGCTAACAGAAGTTCGGCACAGTCCCTCCGGGGCTTCTGTGACGTCACCGAAGGCTTGCCCACCTGGGCTGCTTCTGCCTCACCACGTGGCGGACCTCTTGCACGCTTACGGGGTCCCCGGGAATCGTGCCGCGTGGGGTGAGTCAGCCCCGTGCTGTGTCCGTTCTTGCAGTGTGCCTTCAGGACAGTGTGCTGGCCTTCTGGAAGCACGGCATGCAGGGGAAGAGCTTCAAATCGGACGAGGTGAGTGCGGGCCACCCTCTCCCAGCGGCCTTTTGAAATAAACGTACTCTGTCCTTCGATTATACAAGCGCATTCGTAGTCAAGAGGAGTTGCGCAAGCCCACGGGCGGTGAAACCCTGCACGCAGGAGGGCCACCCTGTTCTTCTAGCTGGGTGTCCCCCTTCCCCTCCAGTCCTTGCATGGTCTTCTGGCTCTTCCACAGTTCTGCCCTCTTTTCTACAGGCCAGAAGGCCTCTCCCGTACCTTGGTTGTCGGCAGGAACAAAATCCAGCTGCACTGCGCTGGCATGTGGTCCCCTCCCTGTTGCCCCCACCCTGCCACCACAGGAACGAGGCTCCCAAAGGTGCCTCTGGGCCAAAGAAGGTCGCCTGCACCGATCGGGGGGCTCCTGCAGGGTCTGCCCCGGGGCAGGAGAGCCCTTTGCCTTGGCTTGCTCACAGCACTTTTACCCTGCTGTTTAGCCAGGCCAACGCCTGCTGACCTTGGGCAGCTTTCGATATTCCCGGGCGCTGTGGCTACTGGCGCGGCGTGAGCTTCGGAGCAGATCTCATGCCAGCCGAGATGCCGCTGACAGAGCTGCATCCCCTCAGCCCGCATCCCATCTGCAGCGCGGGACCGTGACTGGCCCGATGTGCAGAGTTGCCGTGTGGGTCACTGAGAGCATGAAGGGGCGAGCTAAGCGCGGAAGATTCGGGATCGGCTGCGACTGCTCCCTCTGGCACGCACGGCCCCACCGACTCTGGCGCCGGGCCTGCCGGGAGGGCGACAGGAGGACTCCCGTTCTCCCTGTTATTTTTGGATGGAACCCTTGCCCGGGAGAGTGCCCATCACCTGCGTGGCCAAGGCCTCAGGGCTGAGCCCCGCTGCCCTCCAGCCACAAAGTGTCCCGGGCAGGAGGTGCTGGAAGAATTCCTTCGGTGCTTGGGAACCATGGGCCGCCTCGTCATGCACGTCTCCGATGCCAGCGACGGATGCCCGGCAGCTTTAGTGCTGAGCACGGTCGCGCGCTTTTCCTGCAGGCCCACAGTGGTCATTTCCGTATGCTTTATATCTTACATTTATTTCCAGAGAGCCCCCGGCATCTCACGCCATCTTCCTCGGCTCCCTTTTACCCTCAGAACAATCTTGTGAGGTAGGATAGGCTGGGATTGGCCGAATGCCACCCAGGGAGCAGAGATGCAAACCTGGGTCCAGGTTCCAGGGCGCCCACCCCTCCATGTTGGCCCCCAACAGCCACTGTGACGAACCAGATGCACCCTCCTCAGGAGGAGGGGAGTAAGGGCAGAGATCGACTCCGGCCAGGCTCACACCTGTTCGAGGCAGCCTCCTTTGCTCCCTCGGTTGGCTTCGTTCCTTTCCAAGCCCTGCTGCTTCACGTCTTCGGCCCCTTTCTGTATTTTACAGGTAACCCAGGAAATCTCGGATGAAACGAGGGTGTTCCGTTTATTGGGCTCTGACAGGTAACCTCAGTCTTTGAGCTTGCTGGGAGGTTCCCTCCACCGTAGCTTGCTCCCTCTTGACCACCCAGTGCGTCTGAGACTGGGCAGTTGGCCGGGCCGCTTCCTCCCCTGGAACATCCCAGTAAAACTCTCGGGAAACGTAGCCAAGCCCTCTGCATTCAGGCGGGGGCAGCTAGGACTGTCCCTGGACCCGGGCAGTGCAGGGCGAGGGTTAGTGTCAGCCCCAGACACGTTCCTTGATGCATGAGGAAGCCCTGTGGGTGGGACTCAGGCCTCGGGGCCTCGGTGCAGGCTGGCCAGGCCTGCGGGCCTCCGTCTCGTGTGTGAGCCGGTCCTTGGGATGAAGGAGGCGAGTGGCGCAGGTGGCTTCTTCCCACCTGGGCTGCCTTTTGGGCCTCGCTGGATGCTCCCCAACACACCCGGCCCTCCGTGCTGAAGCTTTTCGCCTTTAATGTGGTACGAAAGGCTGCCCCCGGGGGAGTGGGGGGCAGGCACTGCCCACACACAGAAAGGTAGCATG
Organism: Varanus komodoensis; assembly: GCF_004798865.1. NCBI lineage: Eukaryota > Metazoa > Chordata > Lepidosauria > Squamata > Varanidae > Varanus > Varanus komodoensis. The sequence continues at coordinate 65,162,217 of NW_025335761.1, forward strand.
TCAGGGAGGGGCCAGGTGAACCAGCCCCCTGACAGCCTAGTGCACTTTGCAGTGGATTTTTATGATTTCTGGGAACACAGATTCCCACACTGGCAACCTGAGGCAGTTCCAGCCCAGCCCAGTCTTGAGAATCCCTTCAGATGCAGCCGGGTGAGCTGGACTCCCCGGAAGAGGCAAAGGGGAAGACCGGGCACTTGAGGGGCACTTTGGCCCTAGACTAGGGGGGGCTGCTCCCCTTAATAAGGAGCTGAGGAGGAGGCATCAGCTCCTGTGCCCGGAAGAGCTCGGCACCCGAACGGGCGGGTCAAGATGCCTCCGACCAGCCCTGCAGGGGTGTGAGGATGAACGTCCGGCATGCCCGGGGTGGGGAGGCCAGCCTCGGTGCCTCCTGGCGAGCACGTTGTCGGCCCCTGGGGCCCGCAGCCTCTTCCGGCCACGGGACTCCCATCAGAATTGGCCCCAACCCCAAGGCGGGTGAGACGCGGCGCAGCCGGGGCACTGGGGCGCCCGGGACCCTCCCGCCGTCCTGCCACTGCCAGCAGCGCCCAGTTTGAGCAGAAACCCTCTGCTTGCGTCTCGTGCGGTGCCTCCGAACATCCCGAGGGGAGGGGGCCGCCGGCCGCCAGGGAGCAGGTCCCGCGACGGCTGACGGGGCCCGCTCTGTGCTTGCCTTCCAGGGTGGTGGTGCTGGAGAGCCGGCCGACGGAGAACCCAACCGCACACAGCAATCTGTACATTTTGGCCGGCCACGAAAACAGTTACTAGGCAACTGTCAACCGACTTGAACTGTGAGCCAAGGAATACGTCGCATAAGGAAGCGGCCGTTCAGGAAACTATCCAGGCTGCACACGCCGGCCCCCTCCCCTGCTCCCTCTCCTCCCACCCCCCCCCCGATCGTGGCGATCATCGCGGCTCTTGGGGTCACGAGCCCAGCGCCGCATGCATCTCGCCGCTGGGGGGCGGCTGTTCCGTCACTTGCCACTGTGTGGTTGGTTACGACAACTTTGCTTAATAAAAGCTATGAGATAATTAGTCCCGTTTCTCTGTCAGGCCTGTGGAAACCCGACCATTGCCGCCCCCCCCACCCCGAGGCAGCGACGGTGCCATAAGGTTTCGGACATGTACTTTTTGTGCTCTGGTTGAAAAGCACATTCTGTGTTTCCTGCAAGCTTCTGGCACCACCGTCCTTTGAGTGCAAACGGCTGGGGCCAAAAGCTGAAGGGGGGGGGGGGGCAGAGGGAGGAGGAAGGCTTTGAGCTGTGACCCCCGGGATCTCCTCATGTGCAAGGCCCTTGTGAAGCGGATCCAGGCCCCCAGAAATCCCGCAGCTCAAGAGGTCCATAGCAGGAGATCTGCCCAGGAAGTGGTGTGTTTGTTTTTTTAATATAGCTGTTCTCTGTGGGTTTGTAAAATAATCTATTTAATCCTTATTTATTAATCTGCTGCTAAGGTGGTTGTGATGGTATCTTAACTTCTAGCACATGAAGGTTGCAGAGCAGCTTCTCGTTCTGTGGGGTGGGGGACGGAGGGGGTCTTTTTTTTTTACAATTGTACAGAGAACTTGGCATTTAGTTTGCTCTTCTCCTCTTAGATGTAGCAGTGTCCCAGGGAGGTGTTTATATATAGGTAATTATTCAGAAAAACCTTGGCTATTCCTGTATAAATACCGTTTTGTACAAGAGTATTTTGTATGGGTTTTGCTTGTGGAATTTGTTATAAAAGGGGGTTTGATATTTACTCAAATTATGCGTGGAAATGCAAGCTGGATCTTAGCGAGGAATCAGGAAACACTACGGAAAGTTGGCAGGACAGAGCGAGATAAGAAATCGGTGTGAGCATAAGCGTGGGCCTGGAAGATGGGCCGCTTCACACACGTCATTTTTTGTAAATTCTTGAGACAGTTTGAGGCGACAAAAGGAAGCAGAAGCACACCTCCTGAGCCGGTCCGCCCGGGATGCGGCAGAAGGCGCCTGGCTGGCGGCCTGGAGCAAGACGAGCGGCTTCACCATGGCTGAGACGAGAGGACTGCCAGTCCTCTGCATCGCCATGGAAAAGGAAACTAGCCCATTTCTGGAACAGGTCTCCCTCATTCCAGTGTCGGACCAGGAATGCAGGAAGCCGCCACTGGCCACAGCTTCCCAAAGTCCAGCTGAGTTTTCAAATGCTCTGTTCTATTCATGGACACACATTTTATTTATACGCTGCCAGAAGGAAGATGGGGAAACGGTGCTCCCGGCGCTTTGCAGGGTAGAAGGGAGGGGTTTCTCTCAGTCTGGGCGTGTTTGAATGTGGAGGCATAGTATAAAAATATATACCTATATCTGAGAAGCACTATTGTCTAATCTTGGGGATTCCCATTACCCCTCTTTCAAGGCTGTCATCCATCTTTTGCCGTTGCCTCTCATCCATTAAAGTAACCCTTTGTTCCTTATTTGTGTCTGGCGTTTTCATTAAGGTTAAATCGGGAGTTCACTACGTATGTCAGGTGTGTTGCAGGATTTTGAGGAAAGCTAAGGTGCAGCCCTTGCTCAATGCATTAAAATCCAGGTAGTTTTCTCTCAAGGGAAAGCCACCAGGCGGGAATGCTGCCTTTTCCTGAAGCATTTTGCTTCCTGCTGAGCAGGACCGCTGGACTTTGGAGTACTGGCTGCAAGAGGGGTGGAGGAGTCGCCCAGGGGGCACCTGCTGCACCTTCCTCCCCAAGGGGCAACCTTGTCTCCAAAGACGCTCTTAGGTGGGGCTGAAACAAGGCAGAACGAAGGACAACATGGCCGAGGCCAAGAACTAAAAAGCGCCTGCATTTGTGGCATGCAGCTGGCAGCTCAGGAGCTCTGCCCCTCGACTCGTAACAGTTTTTGTTTGTTTAAAAACAAGGAGCAATGGCAGAGTCACCCAATCCACACGGGCGCCACAAGGTGGTCCCTGCGGGGAGCCTGTAGGTCTGCTGTTGAGCTCTAAACTGCACCTTCTCCCTGAGCATCGGGGTCAGTCCAGTGCGCTAGTTCGGGGTATGAATGGGTAGCCACGGAAGCAACAGGCCTTGCAAGGCCTGTGTTGAAGTTCTGCCTCTGGAGCAAAGCGGGCCTAACCCTGCCAACTGCCCCGGTGCAAATTTGCAGGCGGAGCCTCTGCAAACAGCGTGGGGTACACATCTAATGAAAAGGAAGCTCCCGATTCGGTTTCTACGGGCGTGGCGATTTGCACGGCTGGGATCGGGACCTCTCGCTGCGGAAATCCTTGCAGAGCGCCTTCCAACAGGGAGACGCTGCGATGGGCCGGCGGCATAGCCCGTCACAGGCCAGCTCGGGCATTCAGAGGCTTGGCTGGCGCCTGCTAGAATACAAAAGCGCATTGGATTCTGTGCGGGAGCGCCGTCAAGACTAAGAGCCGCCCAGCTTCCGCCGCCGCCTCCTCCAGGAATCTGCCTGATCCTTCCTTAAAGGCCCCCCCGCCATGGGTCACTATCCCATGGAAGCGGGTTCCGGGGCTGGACGATGGGCTGTGTGCACGGCCTCCACCGGCCGCCCCACCCGCGTGTTTACTGACTCTTGGGAGACAGCATCCGTCTCCATTGCTGAAGGAAGGGGCGGCTCGACGGTGGGCTTTCCTTCCCCGGAGGCCTCTAGAGGGGGGCGGGGGGGCAGAGTCATCCAGCGGACATCTGCCCAGATGCCCCCGCCGCTTCGAGCGGCCCGGGGGCTTCTGCTCCCCGCAGGGAATCTGCCCTCGCGGCTCCCCAAGCGTGGAACTGCCCCCTCCAAACAGCGACGCGAACGCGAGCCCTGCCCCGAGGCTTTCCCAGTGCAACGCCTTGCGCTCTGCTCCCTGCCTGCGAAGCGCGGCGCAACGTCACGCTGCGGCGCTGGGAGCGCTCGCCCTACTACGAGGAGCAGGGGCGCTTCCCTCCCGCTCCCGCTCCTGCGCGCGGCAACCGCGCCCAGCCGCCGGCCCCACCGCCCGCCCGCGGAGCACCTGCGCCACCCCGGCCCGGCCCCGCGGCGCCGTCCTCCCGCCTCGCCCGGCCGCGCAGGGAAGGGAAGGGAAGGGAAGGGAAGGGAAGGGAAGGG
>NW_025335761.1:65166383-65195458 GCF_004798865.1 Varanus komodoensis
GGCCTGCCGGGCCCGGGCCCGGGCCGCCGAGCCGCGCTTCCCCGCGCTTCCCCGCGGAGGCTGTGCGGCACCGCCGCGGTCCCGCAGCCGGTGGGAGGCGAGGGCGCCCCGCGCGAGGGCCCGCCGCCCCGGGGCGCTCCCAGCAGGGTCCGCCGCTCCCGTGCGGCCGTCGGGGGCGCACCTGCGGCGCTTGGTGCCCTCGAGGGGACAGACCCTGCTCGCCGGCTTACGACCGAGAGGCGCGACACGAAAGGAAGGGGGATGGGGAGGGAGGAGGAAAAGCAAAGCCGAGCCCGGGTCTCTCAGGCCTTGGCAGCGTTCCTGGCGTGGCGGGGCAGAACAAGCGGCCTGCGGGGGCAGATCTTGCGACGGGCACGATGGTCCCGGTGAGCTGCGCCAGGCCACCCTGCGTGCTCCGGGGTCGAGCTGCAGGGCGCCATCCCGGCCTGCGGCTACGCGGGAAACCCTCGTTCGGGTAACGAGGAACTCGTGCTGATCTGTGCTGCCAGGGCCTTGTCCAGCTCAAAATTGCAAAACCCCCTCAAAGGTGGCGCAGACAAGGGGCTTTCCCCCGTATTCTGCGCACTGCCCCGTCGTGCCTTCGGTGCCCGGATTTTGGGCATCCTGGGCAGGAACAAGGCACTGCAGACTGAGGTGATACAGCCCGTTTCAAAAGAGGTGCATTTGTGAAGGGCCGTTGTTCCCAGGCCTTCAGGCTTCTCCAACCTGGTGCCCTCCCGATGTGGTGCCCAGCCTGCATCCTGCATCAGGGTGGGAAAGATGTGCTACCTGGGTTTGGGCCACCAGACCCCCGGTGCTCCTTGGCCCCCATCTCCTGCCCCAAGAAAGAGGCCAAACGGATGGCAGTTGCTGATGAATTTCATGCGGATACATCCCACGAGACCTGGCTGGAATCTGACTTTGAAAAATTCAGTAAAAATTCAGTAAAATCACAACAGTTCTGTAGCTTCCTGGTGTGTCAATAAATGCATTTTTTGGGTTTGCTTGCAGGTTTACGTGGGCTTGTGTCTTTGGACACTTTTGGATGTTTAAAGGGACTTTTCTATCGCCAAGCTTGATCTTGACTCCGGACTTTCTTGCTGTCCTTCCATTTGGCCATGGAGAAATACGAAAAGATCAGCAAGATTGGCGAAGGGTCATACGGTGTGGTATTCAAGTGCCGGAACAAGGACACGGGGCAGGTTGTGGCAATCAAGAAGTTCCTGGAATCTGAGGATGACCCCGTCATTAAAAAAATCGCCCTTCGAGAGATTCGGATGCTAAAGGTAACTTCACCGGAGCTTCTGTGAAATCCAGTTCAGATGGGGTCTTACACAGGTTTGTTAGTATCCTACAACAGCAGGGGATTGTAGGACCCTACAATGCTATGATTTTTCTACAAATTAATACGTTTTCCCCGCTTTTAAACAATCTAATTGACTGATCGAGTTTGCAGTTAAAAAACAAAAACTTCCAAATTAGTGTAACTCCCCAGGCACCCCGTGCTTTTGCATTGCTTCTTCTGTTTGTTTTCTTGGTGCAGAAAATAGATTAAGAAGAAATGGAAGAGCGCTCATGCCTTCTGACTGTTAGTGCTAAGACGTTTTTGTCTGGAAGGGCCCCTGCTAGAGGGTTGTTGCCTGAGCTGTGTGCCAAAGATTTTTTGTTAGAGTGCCCCCCCCAGAACCTCCCAGCCAAATCCCCCACGGGCTCCACTGACCCACAGGAGAGCACCTTCTTCTGTGCGGAAGAGCCCAGGCCCAGATCGCAGCTTAGGAGGCCTGGAGGAGCCTCTCCGTGCCCTCAGACCGCAGTTCGGCCCATGTTACCCTCACAACAACCCTGCGAGGCAGGCTAGGCTGCGTCTCTGATGGGCTCCGTGAGCTGCAGCTTGAAGTCGGACCTGGGGCCTGGATTGCTTGAGTCCAGGTCCACCCCCTTGAACCGCTGCAACCCCACAGCGATGTGATGCTCCCTCCATGGGATACTGGATGCCTCCTGCAGGCAGCTGAGGGGGTCCATTCAGCACAGTCGGAAGGCACCACGTGCAAAAGCGCTGGTCCCTGTTTTTCAGGAACTTCACAACCCAGCTTCCTCCTCTCCCGCCCCTTATGTTCACCGTGGGTTTGCAGGTGAGAATGAGGAGAAAATTCGGGGTGCCTGGAGGTTGCTTTCTGGGGAGCAGCTGGTGAGGTGGAGGCAGAGGAGGAGGCAGCCTGGCTTCCGAGCTCCGGTTCCATCTCGACCCATCCGGCCCGTCCGCCGGAGTGCTTGACTTTCCCCTTGGCACAAGGCACGGCCAGCGGCCTCTCTCTGTTGAACCGTCCTGGGGCGCTTCCGCCACCGGCTCCTGAAGTGACCGGGTGGATTCCCCACTGGACACGGTCAGTGCTGCTTAGGAATGCGGCACACGCCCTTAAAAAGCACCCGAGAACTTCAGCAGCGGTGTAGCGTATCCCGGCTTTTGCACTCTGAAACATACGCAGAGTTGGCATTTTACAGTTGAGCCTGGCAGCACGCCCCCCCCCCACACACACACACACTCGTCCCAGTAGGGAAGGAAGGGCGGCAGAACCGCCAGCTCGGCAGTGGAAAGAGCGGAGCCTCGGCCGTTCTTGTCTCCGCACGCACACATCAAAGCGGCACATTTCGGGGGAGAGGGGAAAGGCATCGTTGTGGGGGGGGGTGTCCCTCGCTGCCCCCTCCCCGCAAAGCCACCTGAGGACTTGGGCTTTGCACATCAGCGCCACGCAAATAAAACATGTTTGTGTATTGTTGTGCTAGAAGCTTGCATGGGGGTGGGGGGGGGAGATTGGCTGCAGTTGGGTAATTCGATCCGCTTTGGCCGGCTGCTGGACACGTCCGTGGACAGTGCAGGGCATGGGAGCGAGCCGCTGACCAGCGCCTGCTGGGGGCTGCCCGGAAGGGCCCGGTCGGCTGCCGGCAAGGCAGCGCCGCCTCGGCCGGGACTCGTAGCCCGGTGCCCCCAGGTTGCCTGTGGAACGTTCTGGGTCCGGTCCTGGCAGCCCCCCGGCAGGGCTGGGGAAGGGCCCTGCCTGAAAGCCTGGAGGGCGGCAGCTGCCAGCCCGTGTCACCGTGCTAGGCTGGACGGCCCATGCGCTTATTGCACTGAGGGGCAGAGGCCGCGCCCCACGGACGCCTGCCGAAACCCCGGCCTAAGCACAGCTGTCTGACGAGCTTCTGCTGCCCAGATGCTTCCAGGCGCACCTCTCCATCCCCGGATGGGCACCTGGGCAGGGCGTCCTGCAGCCGAGCCCCCCTCTGCTCCGGGGGTTCTCTTGCAGCACGGCCAAAGCTGCCCCGTCCTGATCCAAGGCACACGGGTCAAGAGCAGAGTGCGTGCGGGCTTGTTCCACGTGGCTCGGGGTCACCCAGCCCCCACTCGGCGGGGAACCCATGCGGGTTGCTTTGGGACACACGCCGATTCTTGGCCTAACTCTCGGCCTAAGCTACCTCACAGGGTTGTTGTGAGGGGAACCTGGGGAGGAAGACGATTGTGTCAGCCACCTGGGGTTTCTCGAAGAGCGGGAAGGGTGGCAGTCAATGCAACAGATGCATCTGTTTGTCACTGGATGCATCCAGGGATCGCTGGAGCAGGGGACTGAGCTGTCGGGGCCCGGGCAGAACTGGCCCGGATGAGGCCTTGCGCTGGAGGTGGTCCAGCACCCGTCGTGCTGGGGAGGCACCGAGGGGCGGTCGCCCACACTCGGCTGCTGCCCTTCTGCCGCCCTGGCTCCCAGAGGAGGAGCACCCCGCGCCGGTCCAGCGAGGCCGGCCGCTTCTCCTCTCAGTGCCCCGGCTCCGTTTCCCTGGAGCACGGTTTGTGTTCGATAATTGGCTGTGCAGCAGCCCAGGCCACAAATTAAGCCTCCGGCCGTTAGTCTCCCACAGACAATACGCTTGGCGCGGAATGAGAATCGCTGCCCTTCAGCAAAGGAGAGATAAGATCGCTTTCAGGACTTGCCTTAGTTGATCAGATCAAAGGCCTGCTGGCTTCCGTTGGCGGTGGGAAAATGGAGGTGCAGTCACTCCCTGCTTCCCCCCAGCGACTGTTTCTCCAAGGTAGTCTGCCCCTGATCAGGGAGGCTCAGTATTGAGCTGCCCCGGTGGAGAGCCACTGGTATGTTTTTCCTACATGGATTTGTCTGATGGTTCTTTGAAATCGCCGAATCTTCTGCTGTCCTTCTGCTCTGTCCCAGTGAACTCCCTATTGATTGATCGATCGATAGATTTGATTTATACCCTGCCATTCTACCCAAAAATGCCTCTCACACTTACAGAAAACATTTAAAGTGGAGTAAAACAATAAAATGTGTTAAGATGCAATAAAAGAGAAGAGTTACAAGCGGAACACTTTGCTTAGCTCACAGACCTACTTCTAGGCCGAGGGCCTGCGTGAGGGAGGAGGCCTTGCTGCCCTCAGAAGGACGGCAAAGAGGGCACAAACCTGGCTGCCTTCAGTGGGGAGCACCACAGGCAGGGAGCGGCCACCGAAAAGGCCCTGGCTCCGGGGGGCGGGGGTCTTTCAGCTAGGTCTGCTCCCGTTCTGGGTCAGCACCAGCACGTTCCACTCCGCTCAGAGCCAATGGGTCACGTGCTCCCGGTCCCATCGCAGTTTGGCCCAGCTGCACCTTTTGCAAAGGCGACCCCATAAAGCAGGTCCCCGTGGCGCGTGCAAGCGCATGACCTGCGTGGCAAGCCCCTCGTTTTCCTTGGGCGGGACCACGCTCCCTTGCAGCCATTCCCAACCTGACGCCCTCTGGGGCTGCTGGCGTTTGGGGCCTCCTGGCGTCCAAATTGATGGGGGTCCCATGAATTTGGAGGCCAGCTGGTTGGGAAAGCGAGCCCGATGCTCGGGAGAGCCAGCGGCCACGTCCTCCGGGCCTTCCCCATTCTCCCTGCAGCTTCTTCGGTCCCTGGCGTGCCCGGCCCTCTCGGGGGCTCCCAAACCCACGGAGCTTATCCGCTGGGACCTCCCCGAGCTCCGGCAGAAGGCCTGTGCACCATTCCTACAGCCCAGCAAGCAGCGCAGGGTGGCAGCCGATGCCGGAAGCACGGGTGTGGCATGCGCCTGCCCCTCACACCCGAGGCGCCAAGTGAGAAAGGGCGAAACCCCGGAGAGACGGGGCCGTTCGCTGCGGCGCCTGGGTCTGTGCCGAGCAGTGTTGGTTTAGCAAGTGTGGACCTGCCGCCCCGCCTCTCCAGGCACGTCCTCCGTCAATAGAAACAGATTGTTTGCTTGCTCGTGGGGAGAACTTGGCGGCTTGCGCAAGCAGGGCTTGCGGGAGGGCGGATGCAGCCGCCTTTTCCCTGGTGAAGGGCAGGATTCCACATCAGTCACTTGGCGGTCACGGCAAACGCCTCCTGGACAGAGGCCACGGTGGCAGAGATGGGAGAGATTGATGCGCATGGCTGTTTTCCTGTGTTCTTCTGTGGCGTGTAAATGCTGGTTTTCAAGTGTTTGAGGATCAAGGGATCTGTGGGGGAAGGAGCAGGGTTGCTGTCTGCTGGCACCAGCATGGGGGGCAGCGAGCCCCAGCACCCGTTGCTGGGAACTGGAGCAGGAGGTTCTGGTGCGCTCATGCCCACTTGTGGGCTTCCTGGGGGCTTATCTATTTATTTTATTAATTTAAAACTTTTCTGGACTGTCCCTTTGCAAAGTCTCAGGATAGTTTAACAATACAAAATAAAACACGGCATCCTACAAATTCCAGCTGACAGTAATACCCCAATTAAAACAATCGGATCGTGAAACATTGGGAAAATAAAAAGGCTGTAGCCTGGCGCCAAAAAGAATAACGTGATGGCGCCAGGCGAACCTCTCTGGGGAGCAAATTCCACAATTGGGGTGCCACCGCAGAGAAGGCCCTTCTCCGGATAGTTGCCCTCCTACTCTCCTTCAGGGAGGGCACCCGGAGGAGGGCCTCTGGCCCAGATCTTAATGGCCGGGCAGGCACATGTGCCAGGAGGCGCTCCTTCAGGAAACCAGCCGAAGCCTTGGCCCTGAGGCTTCTGGGTAGCTATCACGAGAAAATTGGGTGGTGGCTGCACTGGCGGGTCCCACGGCCTGCTGGGCCTCTGTCTGTCCCAGGGGACCTGGGCAGCGTCTTGGGGCAAAGAACGGAAGCCCCCTTGTGCCTCTCCCTCCTTTTGTTGAATGCATGTGCAGCCCGCTTGTCCATAAGGATCCTCTGGGCAGCATTTTACCCACTGGGGCTTCGAAGTCTGTTGGGACTTGTAGAGCCCAGCTCCACAAAGCTGGCCTGAGTTCTCCAAGCCGGGAGGAGCACGTCTGTGTTTACAGTCAAAGTCAAAAGGGTTGGGAGCAGAGCCGAGAGGTGGAAGGGCCTGAACTGTGATGAAGAGTTTACGGCAAGTGACTTTTCTCTTCCTGAAACCGTAGGTGAGCTCTGTTTTGATTTTTGTTTGTTTCCCAGCCTGTTGGGGTAGCTGATAGCTCATATATCAAGCCTATTCAAGATGGAGTTCTAAAGAAGGCAGGCTGGGCAGCAGCGTGAAAATCGAAGCTGGCTCTTTGTTCCGGGCTTTTGTTCCTCAGACTGGGAAGATTTGTCATGGCAATCCTGCCCAGCAGCGCTTCTCAGATCATCCAGGTCCCTTTTCATCTCCGTGCCTCGCTTCTGCGGCTTTTAGGCAAGGTCCGGCCCTGAAATGGCTTCCCTCTAGAAATTGAATCACTGGCTAGAAGGGGCCAAAGCAGGCCATGCTCTTCTCCCCTCCAGCACAGGCTCCGTCCCAAGAGCCCCATCTGGGATTCTTCGTGAAGTGCGTCTGTCACGCTGGTATTTGCAGGAGCAGAGCGATTTTGGAGAAGGTGGCGAAGGCGTTTGGGTGCATGTGGCTTTATGGAGGGCGGGAAGGTTACAGTCGGGTAGGAGAGAGAGCAAAGGGAGGAGGGAAAACCAGCCGAGAGGCGAGCCATGACACTGTGCATGTGCAGCAATAATGCATTTTGGCGTTTTGCAAGGACTGGCGACACAAAGAAGCCCCAGGCAGGCAGCGTTTCAAAGCCTGCCTCGCTTTGCTCGTACGGGTGCAATTTCCGTCGCTTTGACCTCAGCCCTGCCGTCTTGTGCTCTCCAGCAACTGAAGCATCCCAACCTGGTCAACCTTTTGGAAGTCTTCCGGCGGAAGCGGAAGCTTCACCTCGTCTTCGAGTACTGCGACCGCACCGTACTGCACGAGCTGGACAAGAACCCGCGGGGGTAAGTAGCCGGGCCTGCAAGCGGCCCGTCAGCTGCTGGGCCGGACGCGGCAAATGGTTCCCCGTCGACGCTCGGCCGTGGAGGCTGGGCTGCTGGAGGCAGGGTGGCGTGGGTGGCCTTGGAGCGAGGCACGGCGCCCACCAGAATGGCTCCCGAGCCACCCTGTGCCCCCCGCAGAGGAGATGGCATGAGCGCAGCCTTTGGGTAGCCTCACGCGAGAGGGGGAAGGGGCACCGTCTCGTGAGCCCTTGGAACCGGCAGGAGCCAGCGGCCGGCTGGGAACGGATTCCTCCCTCCCTCCCTCCCTCCCTCGACCTTTCCGAGAAAACCACCCAGTTCTGCATTTCCTGCGAAGTCATTGGCACCGGGGACGATCGCTCAGGAGTAAATGTCAGGCGCACCTTCTCAAAGTGCGTTAGGTTGGAAGGCTGCCCGGCGGCTCAAGGGGCAGGTGGGATCCCGCTCAGGCCGCTGTCGGTTGCAGCCCGTTTGAATTGTGGGCGTGGAAGGCACGAGGCGGCGGCCGTCCAGAGAGCCCCTGGGCCTGGGCGAGGATCTTCATGAGCGCAGGGGCCCCCTTGTTCAGTGGGCCAATGCCCTCTCGGGCCAGCAGGCCCTCCTCTTGGTCAGGGAGTCGAGGGGCGGCTGCTCCTGTCCGTAGAGACACGTCCTTCCGGCTTCCCTGGGCGCAGACCCGTCCCCCTCAAAGCTGGGCCTTCCTCCGACTGCCGCCCCCGAGAGAGGCTCAGATGCTGACCACAAGAAGAGCCTTTCCGGGGTGGCCCCCAATTTTGGAACGAGCTCCCACTGAGGCCTGCCTGGTGCCAGCTCTCCTCTCTTTCTCGGCACCAGGTGAAGCTTGCCCTCCAAGGCAGGGCATTTAATTAATTACTGGGGCCTGCTGGTTGTTAGACAGGGTTTAACTGGGTCTTTTAAACATATAATTCTGTTTTTATTTGGTTTTACATTTCATACTACTAGCTTTACTGATGTTTTAAATATGTTCTGATGGCCTATTTCACGTCATTTTCTAAACATGCGGTTGCGAACTGCACTGAACTCCGGGTGTTGGGTGGCACAGAAAGTAAATAAATACATGAATGGCCGGAGAGGAGATTCTGTGCAGAAGCGCCAAGCCTCCGAGCCAAACGGGAGTGTCGGGATGCCTGGTTTTAAAGGAGAAGTTGGACAGAGCGAGCCTGATGGAATCCGGGGGGGGGGGGGGGGGGGGGGCTAAGGGCCTGGTTACCTGAAGGAGCGTCTCCTTCCATACATGCCTGCCCACCCCTTAAGATCGGGGGCAGAGGCCCTTCTCTGGGAGCCCCCCTTGAAGGAGATTCCCTTCTCTTCTCAGGGGCCGGTTGCTATTCTCATATAACGCCGGTCCTCTGTCAGCTGCACTGGCTACCCACTGATGTCCGGACCCAAAGGGCAGTGCCTTCTCTGCAGTGGCACCCCGATTGTGGAATATGCTCTCCAGAGAGGTTTGCCCGGCGCCATCACTTTATTCTTTTTGACGCCAGGCTAAAACTTTTTTATTTTCCCAATGTTTTAAGATCTGATTGTTTTAATATGTATTCGATTGTTGATAGGTTAAGAATTGACTAGGATGCTGAGTTTTATCCTGTTTTGTCGTATTGTTAAACCATGGTCCCGAGACCACGGTAAAGGACAGTCTAGACAGACAGACAGACAGACAGACAGACAGACAGACAGGACCAGCGGGAGATCATCATCCCGGATATACCTGCCTAGGAGAGCGAATTGGGGGTGTTGGGGGGCACATGGACAGGCCAGAAAAGCCGAAGGGGAGAAACTCAGCTGCCACGGCGTGTGGGTGACCAGGCTGGGCTCCGAGAGTAACTGAGCCTGAGACGGAAAATGAAAGCAGAGAGGCCTCCCCGTGCGGGCAATTGCGACGGCGGGTGTCTTCGGTTACCCCACAGTAACCGAACATGAACACGTGTTCCAGCCACGGCAAACAGGTCAAGTTTCCGCCTGCCCTCAGCGAGGGTCTCCTAGCACAGGTCACCGTGGGGCTGGCCAGAGGGGAGCCCATCCCGGATTCACGACCCACATCTTGCTTGCGATGCAAATGTTTCCAAAAAAGCTAACGATCCAAGCGTTCTCAGACTTGAAATAGAGGTTAAAGGGGGACATTGCCCAGGAAGCACAGATGTAGCACATTTATGTTTGAAACGGGGGGGGGGGGGGCGTGTTGGTTCAGAGGGGACATCAAGAAGCTTACAGTCTCTCACAATGCTTGGAGGTTATTGAGATAGAGATTAAGATTGCTGCCGGGGGGGCGGTCGCTATTCTTCAGTGGGATGCTGGCCCTCTATCAGCTACCCTGGCAACCCATTGAAGTCTGGACCCAATTCAAGGTGCTGGTATTGACCTATAAAGCCCTAAGCGGCTTAGGACCAGGATACCTTTTCCCCATACACCCTCCCACCCCTTAAGATCTGCAGCAGAGGCCCCGCTCCGGGAACCCTCCTCGAAGGAAATCAGGAGAGTGAACACCCAGAGGAGGGCCTTCTCTGCGGTGGCACCCCAGCTGTGGAATTTGCTCCCCAGAGAGGTCTGCCTGGTGTCAAGCTTATACTCTTTTCAGAGCCAGGTAAAAACCTTTTTATTTGCCCAATATTTTAAGGTTTAAGTAATTTTTATCAGATTTTATTCATCTGCAGTCGTATTTCATCTCGCTATTGGATTTATTGGATATTTTTCACACTGTAAGCTGTCCAGAGACAATTTGTATAAAAATATCCTAACAAATAAATACATTAAATAAGCCACCGTCACAAAAGCTCAGCTAGGTCAGGAGAGGGAGCGCCAAGTCCAGGAGGTTCCCAGCCTGGTTAACACCCAATGCGGAAGGCAGAGGTGAGAGCGAAGGAGGCGCCTTCGGAAAACAGAAGTCCTTGGAAAGGAGGAGAGCAAAAGGGAGCACAATTTTGCGCAGGTGAGATTCAAGCATACAGTACGGGAAGCAAAAGGACTTTCTGAGCACATACTCCAGCTGCAAAAGATCTGTACGTATTTCTGAAAGTGGGAGCCTGCTAGAGGTGCCGCTGGACCATGGAACGATTGAGGAGTGAAAGGGGCCAGGGAACTTGTGCGGCAGCAAAATGAGTTCTTTTTTACCCATCTTCACTGCAGAAGACACAACATAGGCAGCCATGCCTGAACTGTTTTAGGAAGGGAGTTTGTGGAACCGAATTGCGTGGCAGTGACAGAGAGATGAAGTTCTCAACCTCAGTAAAACTTAATAAATCGCCAGACGCAGATGGTGTGCACCCTAGAGCTCCTCAAGGACTCAAAAGTGAAATTACAGATCTTCGAAGAAAAGCGTGTAACAAATACCTCAGTTTGGCCTCTCTGCCCAAGGAATGGAGAATGGTCGGTGTGCCACTTTTTAGAAACGGATCTGGGAAATTGAAAGCCAGTTGGAGTAACGGCAGTTCCGGGTAGATTGGTGGAAAACATCATTAAAGATAAAATTAGCAGTCATACAGAAGGACGGATTTTGCCGAAAAGCCATCAGCACAGCTCCCAGAAAGAAAGTCATGTGGCACCTAACGTTTTAGACCGCTCCAGGAGCGGCAGTAAACACGAGGACGGGGCGAAGAGGTAGACATCGACTTGGATTTCCAGCAGGCCCCCTCCAAAGGCTCCTAAGCAGACTCAGCAGTCATGGAGTCGGAGGGACAGGCCTCCGGCGGAGCAGCTGCTGCTGCAAGAGCACGAGGTGGGAGCTGGAATCTGTGGCACGTCTTCCCAGCTCAGGGCCGCAGCCGGGGCTTCAGCAGGGCTTGTCGGGGACGGAGCCCTGTGTGGCGTCTGCCCAGAGCGGCATCCTTTGGCCGTGTCCGGCGCAGTGGAAGAGGAAAGGGATGCTGCGAGCACGGCGTGTGGGACCCGCTTCCCGGCAAGCCCCCGGCCAACGCTGGGTGCACTCGTCACGAACTCGGCCTCAGGGTGGCAACAGGGCGGGCTGGAGGCTGGGGGGCCGAGCCCAAGGAATCGGCCGGATGCCCAGCCCGAAAACAGTTTCCTCCACATCCCGGCTCGGCCTGGGGTGCTGAATTCTGGGTTGTGATGTGCTGATACAGCTGAGGGGGTTCAGCATCGGTTTAAAACGCCAAGACTGGAGTTGCGTGTGTCACGGGGCCCTTTGGGAAAGAACGGGGTGTCTCTGCCGTCACCCCCCCTTTTGCTGGGCAGGCCCAGGGACTCCCCTCCCAAGTGCCACGGCTCTGCAGGCGGACGGCGGGGCGCACGGCCTCCCACGGCGACAGCCAGAGCGGCTCGTTCCCGCAGCCACTGGGCCCGGCCTGCCGCGCAACAGACCTTTGAAAGCTGCCCCAGGAGCCTCGGGGGGGGGGGGGGGGCACCGATGCCACGCAGAGATTAGCCCCCATTCAGGTTTTTGTTTTCTCTGCAGGGTCCCGGAGCATCTCGTGAAGAGCATCACGTGGCAAACCCTCCAGGCCGTGAACTTCTGCCACAGGCACAACGTGAGCCCTCCCGCCCCGGCAGGCAGGCTTTTTTCCCAGGGCGGGGGGCATTCTGTCGGGCGTGATCTGTCGGGTGAGGCCAGAGGCCAGTTTTGGGCAGGGCTGGAGCGAAAGGTGAGGGAGCTGCCCGTTACCTGCCTCCCCGCACGCCCCTCGGTGGGCTGCTGGGACGGGGACGTGTGCTCTTGCCGCCAGCCGGATTTCAGCTTGCGGGGCCTTTCAAAGCAAGGGCGGCAGCTGCGTGGTGCTCGGTCGCTGCTCTCGCTGCCTGGGGTTGGCGACCCAGCAGGACACCTGCGCACACCTGAGCACCCCACACCACACCTGTGCGCGGCAGTCCAGCCGGGAAGCAGGATGGTGCGGATCAGAAGGTGCCTCCCTCCCCTCCCCTCCCCTCCCCTCCTGCAAGTTCCCTGCTGCCTTGCTGCTGGTGTGAGCCGGGCAGGAGGCAGAAGCAGCCGTGTGGGTGCGATAGGAAGCAGCGAAAGGCAGCAGGACTGGGGATGGGAAGAGGAAAGGCGAGGCCACGAGGGAAGGGAGCCTCTGGCATGAAAGCGGGCGGCAGGAAGCGAGGAACGCATGGTTCTCAGAAGGCGGGCACGAGGATGCCCAAGGGCCATCCAGAAATGCAAATGATTCCCGTTCCCCCAAAGTTGCACCTGCCCATTTCCCTGAGAAAAACTGGCCACGTGTGTGTGAGGCAGGAAGATAGTCTTCCTCTGCCATGGAGCCTTTTTTAAAAAATTCCTACACTCAGGAAGCTCTGTCTATATGCAAAGACTCATGCAAGATCGTCTGTGGGTCCAGGGAAGGTTTGGGGGCTTTGCCAGGCACCTTTTCGCCTCCCTTGAATCATGGTGGGCATGTCGTGAGCGGAGCCGGCTGGAGCCGGGGGTCAGACTAGATGGCCCCGGAGACCCCTTCTGACTCACTCTGTTTCTATGGTTAGAAAGACCTGGAAATCTGCGGAGGGAAGATGGCACCATTTGCCAGCCAGGCTCAAGGTCTTTCTGGCCAGCCCAGTTCAGACCGGCAGGCCAGCACTGTCGTTCTTGGAAGGCCACCTTCTCCGGAAGGTGCCGTGGAGGCTGCAGCCGTGCCGTGCCGCACGCAACGCCTTCCCTCGTGTGTGCTGCGCTTGTGAGCGGCGTCCGAGCCCTTCCTCTCCCCTGCTCACGTTTCACCTGCGGAAATCCACAAGGAAGGGCAGGTCTCTTTCTTTCAGCTTCTTTCCCCGGCAAGTGGACCTGGGCTTTTTGCTATTCCTGTGTTACAAAGAAAGAGAATTTTTTAAAAGGCACGGTCTCAAGGCTCCGATCCTAGCTGTGCAGAACCAGTTGGCCACCTCTGATTTTAAATAAAATTAAGCGTCCTGATTTCTGGTCAGTCGGGCCGGTGACACGGTTCTCCTTTTGTGCCCAGTGCATACACAGGGATGTGAAGCCGGAGAACATCCTGATCACAAAGCATTTCATCATCAAGCTCTGCGATTTTGGATTTGCACGGATCTTAAGTAGGTTTATTAGGAGGAATTGCAGGGGTGGGAGGGGGTCTGCACGCCAGATGGATAGTGGTGGGGGAAGGGCACTCGCCAAGTCCTCGCAGCCCCTCCAGTTTCTCAAAATCTGCTCCAAGGGAGAGCAAAGGGGCGAGAGAGCAAGGGGAGTCCCGTCACATGAGTGGAAGCCCCATGTGTTAGATAGCACCCATAAGTTTAAAAGCCACCTGTCTGCATTTATCTAGCATATCTTCTAGCGAAGCTTTGCAATGCTCGATTAATTGTATATATCTACATCAGTACAGCAGAAAGAGAACTTTCCACAGTGCTGGGCCCGCTTATCTGGGGGCAGAGCCCACTGAAATTCAGTAGACTGTGTAAGATGGCCCTATTAAAGCACAGCTTTGGGAAGGCACCGGCTGCACGGCCATGGCCCCAGGAGGGCAGAGTCGCTCTGACGATCTCTGGCTGCTGTTCTGATTCTGCCGTCTGATTCCACAACCCTTTCTTGACGCCCTCGTAGCAGGACCCAGCGACTACTACACGGATTACGTGGCCACGCGGTGGTACCGTTCTCCTGAGCTGCTTGTGGGGGATACCCAGTACGGGCCCCCCGTGGACGTCTGGGCCATCGGCTGCGTCTTTGCCGAGCTGCTCTCGGGCATCCCTTTGTGGCCCGGGAACTCGGACGTGGACCAGCTTTTCCTGATCCGGAGGACGCTGGGTAAGCGCCAGGCCACGGAGCCGGGGGGAGGCCAGGCCTGGGCCGGGCTGCGGCAGGCTCGGCCCAGTTCCCCGTGGCGGCTCACGTGGGATGTCTCCCGCGCGGGCCAGTTGCGAGGCGTCGGGCTTGTGCAGGCGGTCGCCTGGGCGGCCCTTCAGTGGCGGAAGCCCAGGTGCCTTCGGAGGGAGAGCGCAGAGCCGTGTGTGTTTGGGTGGCTCGCCGCCGCACGTGGGAAGCCCTGTGTCACTCTCTGCCCCAGCAAAAGGAAAGGGGTGCGTGCACACGCGCGTGGCTTTAAAAGGGAGGAATTTAAACGTTAAAATGGGGGTGGGTCAGTGAAGTGTTAACCGCAAAAAGGAAGGATCTCCGGAGCTCCCTCCCTCGGGACGTTCGCCTGGCGCCGTCTCTGTTTTCCTTTCGGTGGCAGGTAAAGACATCTTTTGAGGAAATTTTCTAACACTTAGCCATATGTTGTGGCCCTTTTTAATTGTTCTTATAGAGGTTTAATTTATTATGTTTTCATTGGTTTTAATGTGTTTTTATTCTGCTGGTATGTTGTACATTGTAAGCCACCTAGAGAGGCCTTGGCAATTATAGGCGACCGATATACCGCCTCCACTGCCAATATAAATATAAATGGCAGTGGAAGGCGGTGGAAAGGACTAAAATGCAGGGAGAGGAAAGGAGGGGAGTTGCGAGGAAAAGAGGAGCAGGCGGGAACCAGGGGAAGGGGGACGGCTTTCTCCCTCTTCCAGGAGTGGCGTGCAGTTTGTCATGCCCACTGTGCAAACCGTCCTTGTGCCTGAGCACCGGTGGCCTTGCACCCCTGGCGAAGGGTGCCGTCTGTGCCCTCCAGGCTGGGGCAGCCCTCTCTCCGGTCCAGACCGGCACTGGATGCGGCACAAAGGGCCAACCTGGCGCTGGGTGGCCTCCCTCGCAGGCTCGGCGCAGCCAAGCCCGGCCTTCCTTGGCCTCGTGCCTTGCAGCTGAGTGGGACTGCCGCTCCCACCATGCTGGCCAGAAGGATGGATGTGGTAGTCAAGCACATCTGGGGAAGCCGCTCTGGACCACTTTTGCATCACGGCTGGGAAGCGACGCACCGGCATTTCGTGGCTGCCTTTCCAAGTGCTCGGCAGATTGCGCTGTGCTTTTCGGACTTTGGTTGAAAAATGAAGTGCCTTTAAGGGCAGGAGATGAAAAGGCGGGGTGCTCCTGCCTGTATCTTGCTGGCCCCGGGGACAAGCACTGTGCCAGCTACCTAGCAGCAGCACATCTGTGTCAAGCGGAGTGGCTCCCCACCCAGGCAAGCCCCATGCGGCGCGGATTCTCGCAGTGTCGCAGCTGCCAGGGGCACGGCCCGAACTGACGGAGCTTCCGCCGTCTTCTCGTTCCAAGGTGACCTCATTCCTCGGCACCAGCAGGTCTTCAGCTCCAACCAGTTCTTCAGCGGGGTGAGGATTCCTGACCCCGAAAGCATGGTGAGCATCTTCCCGAAAAGCCCCGTGCCCCGCCACCTCCGTAAACAAGACCGCGGGCCTGGCTTTCTCTGCTCTGCTCTGCTCTGCTCTGCTCTGCTCTGCTCTGCTCTGCTCTGCTCTGCTCTGCTCTGCTCTGCTCTGGCTTGCAGGCTTCGTGTCTGGCCTGCGGAAGGGCTGCTTGGCACAGCGGCTGCCTGGAGACGGAGGGCATTGCCTGGGAACCGACAATGGGCTGAGCGGGATTGCTGGCCGCTGGACGTGGCTCCAGGGACGTGTAACCAGGGAAGGAGGGAGAGCAGCATCAGGATACGGGGGCTGGGGGCGGATCGCGCTTGGAAACAGACAGGAGGACTCCAACACAAGCGGCCAGAACGGGAGGGCGTGTGGGGAGGTGCGGGCGGACTCAGCACTCGGTCCAGCCCTTCCAGTCCTCTCGACATGACGTGGCCACAAGGGCTTTCCAGGGGCTGAGGCAGGCATTTTTCCAGCCCTGCAGGGGACTGTCTGTGCCGTGCCGGCCGCCCCGACAGTAAGGCCATGGGTGCAACATGTCCACTCAGAAGAGGCGCTCTGGAGCCTGAATGCATCCAGAAGAAGGCAGCTGGCCCCTGACAAAGGGAAAGGAGGGTTTCTGAAGTGCACCAAGCAAAATGTACACTCTTTCCAGGCAGCTGAGCATTTGCACGTCTCTTCTGTCGTGTGGGTGCCAAATAATCCACGGGGAGCAGGACAGATGGTCAGGAGCACTGCAGCCGGTTGGCACCTCCTCCTCCCTGGTTCCTCCTGGGGTGCCCCGGGAGGAAGGAGCACTTCTCTTGCCCCTTTCCCACCGCAAGTGTGAGCCGGTTCCAGATTCCTTTCTTTCCTGACCCTGCTTTTGACGGGAACGGGGGAAGGCCAGCCGTCTAGCCTGCTTTCCTGATCCTTGTCTCGACCGCTGCAAACAACCCTTTTCAAGTGCTCCAGTGGCACCACAAGGAGCTGCCCGTGGCTTTTTAAATATTTGCACAAAATCGTCGCTGTTTGGTTTTTAACCGTTCCCAGCCGCAGTAGCACAGCTGCGAACAATCGGAATTGCACGACGGCCGGGCTTTGGCGCATCATCTGGGCAGTGTCCGGGGGGGGGGGGTCCTCTCACCAGGGGTCAGTGAGCACCAGCCCTGGGCACTGCCTCAGAAGCCGCTTCAAACCCATTCCTTCCCCTTTGGATTTCGTGGCGGCTGTCGGAGGTGCTGTTAAGAACATCCAAATGCTCCAGCGAGCATTAGCCGTGAAAAATGCCGGCAGGGCGATTGTGGCAAGATTCCCACAGTGCCCCCCCACCCTCCGTTCCCATCACGGCGCACCTGAGCCGTTCGGTATTCGGAAAGCGCCCACCTGCGCTTACACTCCCTTTCTCAACCGAAGAGAGGTTCTGATGTTTTTGACAGCTGGTTTCCCCAGGAGCCAAAATGTGTGTGGGGTGGGGGGGTGGGGAGGGTAATCAAAAGGGTCATAGCTGCAGCGGCCCCACATGACTCACAGGCACAGTGGGGAGGGAGCAAAGCCCCACGTGCAGGTGGGCGCCGTGGGGTGAG
Organism: Varanus komodoensis; assembly: GCF_004798865.1. NCBI lineage: Eukaryota > Metazoa > Chordata > Lepidosauria > Squamata > Varanidae > Varanus > Varanus komodoensis. The sequence continues at coordinate 65,183,428 of NW_025335761.1, forward strand.
CCGTTGTGGGCGCTCTCCTGGTGGCCCTGTGGCAGAGGCAGCGAGAGCGTCGCTCTTTGGGTCCAGATGGTGCAGAGCAGCCCCCCGAACGAGCCACGGCAGCTGCTGCCCGGCCACGAGCCACCCAGCAACATGGGTCTGGGGTCACATGATACCGCACCCTATTGCGGGTGGCGACCCATGATGGATGTTTGTGTCATGTGAACTCGGTCACTGAGTGCAGATCTTTCGGTTCTTGAGAGTTTTGCTTTGTCATGGGATCTTTTTTCTAGCTGTTGATTACCCTACAGTGAAGGAGAGCCAGAATTCTTCTAATGGGTTGTGCTAATGTTTCCCCTCCATTTTTTAACTCCTAGGAGCCACTGGAAATGAAATTCCCCACCATTTCCTACTCTGCTCTAGGACTCATGAAGGTGAGCAAAGCATCTGAGAACTGTGATCTTGGCGTAACTGATTTATTTGCCTCTGTGCTGTAAGCACTTCATTCGCAAACAAAAGAACTGATGTAGCTGCAAGAATAAAACAGGGCGGCAGATGCAACACCTGGATAAAATCCTCCTTTCAGTGGAAACAGTTGCTCCAGGCCATTTTGAGGTAGCTCTTTCAGGTTAAGCCAGTTTAATATTCCCTGCAAAATCCCAATAGAAGTTTAGTAAACTGTGCCATATCTTGCTTTTCTCCCAAATTCTACCTGCCTAATGCCCAACAAAAGGGTCATTTGGGGCATGCCACCTGCATACCAATTAAATTCTAGCTCATAATTTAAATTAATGATTTACTAACTCTTGCCGGTACCTTTCCACCCTATTTCTTTTATATAACTGGATCAGGTTTACAGAGTGAATTGCAGAAGGGAAGAACGGGGCCCCCTTCCGGCTCCTTGAAAGTTTGGTCCCTGGGGAGGCTCAGCATTTTTATGCACAGGGCCGTTGAGCAGCGTCGGGCAGCGCCGAGTGGGTGGGGGTGTCTGCGTGCCCCTTTAAGGACCACTTCCAAGGAAACACGGCTCTCGGAGGAAAACCTTTGACCCACCTCAGCGTCGAGCCGTTCTTGGCAGAACTGCACAGCTTCTGCTTAATTATTCTTTCGGGGTAATTCCCTGCAGGTTTATCCTATAGATGTGCTATTTCAGCATGGGGGGTTCTTGCTCTGCAGAAGTTTATCCCATAATAGGAGCCCATGGGCCACTCAGTCCAGCTTTCTGCTCATACGGTGGCAAAGCAGGTGCCCACGGAAACTCACAAGCCGCGCGTGGGTGCGACCCTCCCACCCATTTATTATTATTTTTATTATTTTATTAAAACATTTTTATGCCGCCCCATTCGCCGAAGCCCCAGGCAACCTGCTTCCAGTCACAGAGGCCCACAGAGCCACAGAGCCATGGGGTGACACGTAGCCACAGACGGCTGCCTCTTCCAGTAAACTCTCTGGTCCCTTTTTAAGTCTTCCAAATGGGTGGCCGTCACGACGCCTTCGGGAGGTAAATTCCGTATTTGAACCCCGTGCCGTGTTAAGACGTTCCTTCTCTTTTATCTGTCCTGAATCTCCCAGCAGCCAGCTTCGTGGGGTGACCGGGTTGGGTCCTAGTAGTGGGGGAGAGGGCGACTACATCACAATCGTGTACACCTGTGTTATGTCCGCTGTTGTTCGCCGTTGAGGTGAGGTAGTTCTTGCTCTGCGCGCAGCATCCCGGCCGCCGGGCTAGAGAGGAGATTCAGCAGAGGTGACCGAGGGCTGAGGGGCTCATGAAGAGCCGGCCCACCAGGAGGGGAGGGCCCTCGAGCACCCGCTTCTGCATACAAAACTCGCCACACAAAGCTTACACGCTGTCAGTAAAAACAGGACAAGAATTTTTTCTTAAATCCTCACTGTTGGTTTTCACACTGGAGAAGACCCAGATGCTGGGAACGACTGGCGGCAAAAGGAGAAGGGACTGGCAGCGGATGAGGGGGCTGGAGGGGGTCGCTGGGGCTTGGGTGGACTCCGGGGGTGGTGGAGGACAGGAGAGCCTGGAGGAATGTCGTCCACAGAGTCGTGAAAAGTTGGGCACAGCTTTGCGACTGAACAACAAATAGGTTTTAATCTATATTACTTCATTGCTGCAAACCTCCCAGGGAGCTTCGCCTACGGTTCAGCAATGATAACACTAATCGTAGAATAGTGGAGTTGGAAGGGGCCAAGAAGGCCACTGGGTCAGTCGCCAACGTACAGCATCCCAGAATAATACAGTCCTGCTTGCATTAGGAAGAGCAGGCGATTCCTCAGCAGGCTGGTGCGCTTCGGCCTGCCGGAACGGCCGTTGCCGCCCTTGCCGGAGGTGGTCTCCTGATTTTATGGGAGTGCCTCATGTCGTTGCCGATTCCAAGGCAGCCGGCGAGGGGCTTCGGGAGGCCTGCAGCCCGAGCCGGGGCCGGGGCCCACGCAGGCAGAGGGCAGCTCCAGCCTGCTGGCGAGGACTGTGGGCGCCCAGCCGGCCTTCGCAGCGAGGCCGGCACAGGGCGTGCGTGATCGGCGTGGCTGCCCCGGCGACCGGCCCCCTTTCCACGCGGTGCATCTGCGAGGGCGACCCCCCAGACCCCGTGCTGCTCTCCCCGCAGGGCTGCCTCCACATGGACCCCGCAGAGCGGCTGAGCTGTGAGCAGCTCCTCCAGCACCCCTACTTCGACAGCATCCGGGAGGCAGAGCTCGGGAGGGAGCGCGAGAAATCCATCACACGGAAGGCCCGGCCAGCCAGGAAGCACGGCCCTGGGGTGAGAGGGACTGGGTCGCACGGGCGTTTCGGGGCCAGGCTTGGAATATCGCAGGAGGGGACGGCCATGGGCCGTGGGTCTGCGGTCCTCACCCCTCGTTTACTCGCAATCAGAACACCGGTCTTTATTGGTCTATGGGGCAAGGTGTGGGGCCGACCTTCGTAGGCCTGGGAAGTTGCTGGGGATCTCTGACCCCCTCATCATCTCTGTTTGTTAATTCACTGTATTTCCCCGAAAAGAAGACTGGGTCTTACATTAATTTTTGCTCCAAAAGACACATCAGGGCTTATTTTCAGGTGATGCCTTATTTTTTCTTACGAAAGCCGTAAGATTCTTGCCCCGAGAGTCCTCCACGATTCCTTTCTTGTACTCAACGGAATAGCGCTTTCTTTTTGCACTCGTCTGGGGGTCAAAATATTATTCCCTTTAAATCTACTATGAAATCAAGTGTGAATTGAAGACTTGGAGACAGGAGTGCATTAAGTACATCCGTTACAACACACGACGGATGGAATTATGAGGCATGTCAGTCTGTTACCAAGTTGTCAAGCATTAGGTTTACATCCCACCCTTTTCTGACAAAGGCCTCAGAGTGGCTGACCTGCTGCTGCTCAGTCTTGTCCCGCAAGAGCATGCCTGGGAGGGAGGTTGGGCTGCAGGCCCCCCCCGAGGCGCCACAGCCGAGCGGGGATGCCAGAGCATCCATGCGCTCCTTCCACACTCCTCAGCAGCTCTGGGCTCGTGCGAGGGGCACGAGACCCCGACTTCCTCCCACGCAGCGCCGGATCCAGCCCCATTCATCTCTGCACGGCCCTTTTACAGTGGTGTTTGTCGCCCTTTGCCAGTTATCATCTATTTTCTGTTTTTAGTTCCAGTACCTGCCCCAGTTAACCAGCAGCAACATTTTACCTGCGTTGGACAACAAGAAGCACTTCTGCAGCACACGGAAACTGAACTACCATTTCCCAAACATCTAAAAAAGCTGGTGCCGCGACAGTTAAGCGGACGCGTACTGATTCTCTGAAAGTTCTCAGCCTGGACGTGGGAGAAAGCAACTCGGACACCTCCCTAGTGAAATGCGCCTCGAAGGCCTTCGTTTAAGTGGCAAACCTTGGAAAGAAACTCCCTGCAGTGCGGGAGGCTGGCTGAAGGGCTTGAACTGCCCTGGGTTCAACCAAAAATCCGAATTTTTGGACTTTGCAGGGGGAGGGGGCCACCATATCTGTATTTCATTCAGGATGATCAAGCCCATTGCTGACTCTGCAGCCTCTCTGCCAAATATATCCCATTTGTAAGATCCTTTTGTGTCAAAGTGGGGGAGAGAACAGGACATGTGGCAAGTCGCATGGCGGGCTGCCCCTGCGAATGGCGCGATGCGCAGGGAGCACCGTCTTTGTGTGGTGTGGTGACGAAGCGTGAGAATCAGCAGTTCAGCCCCGGTCTTGGCCACCGTTAATCAAGCGCAGTGCATAAAAATCAAAGAACTCCTCTTTATGTCTTTAAACTGATTTTTTTCCTCTAAATTTCAATCGCAGATTTCTTCCTAAAATGACATGGATTAGAATGAAAATCTGAATGTAAAATAAACATGTTTCCAGAGACGAACAGTTCATTTTTAAGACTGTGATATCCATCATAATGAGTTTAAGGCTGCTTTTTATGTAAAGAAGAATCAGTGGAAAATACCTGATTTTTGAGGTGGTGTATTAAAAATAACAGTTTCGTATTAGAAACCTCCACTAACCTTCAGCATTGATTAACATCCTAATTTGGCACTTCATAAAATGGCTCAGTTTGGCTTGGAATGAACCAGAGTCTGTCCAGTTGGACTTGTAGTCAAGATTTGGAAATCTGGATAGGCAGGCTGCCCACTGACAGTCATGGAAAATGAAGAGGAATCCTGTTGTAACTTGTTTTTCAGAATTTGACATTTTAAAGCATAGAAGCTCCTTGATGGTCCGCGGCTTCCAAATGTCAGAGGGATAGGTGCCAGGGTCTTTCTGCTGAGTCCCTTTACATGCATTATTCTCTTCCTGTTGGGCCCAGGGAAAATCTCAAGTATTAAGGATGAGGGAGATGCTGTTTTGACCTTCATCCACTGAGCGCGCATAATTTTATTGCTCCTATTTTATGCCGTAGAATTTCTTGAGCTCTTCAAAGCTTTCAGTTCTACTGCACAAGCAATTATGAATCGTACTTTCCAAGCAGACTGGCTGCTTTGCTTTACTTCCCCTGGAGAAAGTTTTCCCCAGTTGCAAGGAGCTTTTTCTTTAGACCGCTGGTAGCTTGAACCCAATGTACACTTGAAAGTAAGTCCATTTTGTTTGGTGGTTTGCATTGTGAGAACCAAAAAGAAAGAGGATTGAAAAGATGTAATTCTGTGGTGCAGAGTATGAGGGAAGAATTCTGGATTGTGCTCCTAGCCTTGCATATGGCCACAAATCACTTAATTTAATTGTAATAGCTATTAGGCAGCACACGTTAATTGTTGCTCAAGTAATAAATAAATTTGGGAAAGGACAACTTGATTTAAAGTGCTTTTTTCTTGGAAAACTAGACCACGCCCTTCCAATTCTGGTCCTGTGCCATCTGCAATAACAGGCTGTGATTCTGGCTTCTCTTCCACAGCTGTAGGAAAACTGAATATGTGTATTGAGAAGTTGAGGGTAAGGCACATGACCTTATTAGCAAGTAAACCCTTTCCGCAAGAGGGTATCCATTTGCAACTAAAAGTGCCTTGGCAGGAGTTGCTCCTTGCAAATTCACTTTCGTTGGCTGCAAGAGCTCATTCAGTTAAGCTGTCGCGAAGTTCTGCTGCCCCATCTTTACAGTCGCTCTCTGGGATCTGGCCTCCTTTGAAGATGCAGCACTGGCTCCTTTCCAAACATCCAGGAAGGCGAAACTGCAAATCCGCGCCTCAGAGCACCAGAGAGCAGCCCTGCAGCCGGCCCGAGGCACGTCAGGCTTTCTTTCCTGGCCCTGCTCCAAGCCTGGTCCGTCTCCCAATGCTGGAGAAATGCATTCTTCCTAGTGCAGAGAGGAGACCCCCCCACACACACACACACATACACACCGCTGGACGGAGAGGGGAGAGGTCCGCTAGCAGTACAGCTTTCCACCCTCCTCAGCTGAACACCCTGGGCCCTTCATAGCGTTTTGTCCAAAGTTTGGACTCTGGTCAGGCATGGCTTTAGCTAATGAAAACGCACCTCCGGCACCAGACAGCCAAGCGCACAACAAGTACTATTTATTTTGTTCAGAATAATTCTACCATTTCACAAAGTGTCCTGAACCACATCCCCTGCCAGCATCGCCCGGCGGAGCCGCTGGTCTGTGCATCTTAGGGCTGCCAAGGCCACCACCACCATCTGGCAACTGGGCAGATGTTGCCAGCGGCTGCAGGCACAAGCCGGCAGCACTGCTCCGAGACCATGCGGCCCTTTTGGCGGCTGTCACAGATGAATTCTCCGAAGCCACACACGGTGGCGTCGCTTTAATTCAGGTCTAATTCCAGCTCCAGCTCTGGCAGTGATTTCCTAAGGATCTGTGAGGTCATTTCCTTCTCTCTTATTCCAGGTAGGTCGCTCAGGAACAAAGTCTGCAAATTACTGTGAAAATTAAATTATGGAAGAAGGAAGATTGCATTTAGCAAAACGATTACTGGTGGTTGTGGAAAGCAAATGGTACAAAGAATGGCTTTAGATACAAGATACCTCAAGAAGCAGGGCTTAGAATCCCTAAGAGAGGCATAGGATGACCAGGCTCAAGTTTTCCTGTCTACTCTTGGACTTGCCTAACCAAAGAATAATGAACCAAAGACGACCCTGGACTGAACTGTCAACCCACATTCTGACCATCACAGTATCAACTCCCTGCCCCACTTTTAACAATACCCTGTGTTGCCTTCACTTCGTTTTCTTGAGGTTGCTAAATTACAGAAATGGAGTGATTCCAGTGCCAGCTAACTTGAACGGTTCATGGACGGCATGATAAGCAGCCCAGTACTCCAGTCCGCTGCGGAATTTCCTCTTCCACATCATTACCTTAGGCTAGCTTCACGTATCACATGACTTAATTTTGGGAAGCGACACTGTAAGCACTTGAGAGACATGGGCCCCATCCGGACTCCCATATGCACGTGAGGGGGTCCAAGGTCAGTGTGCATTGCCCTCTTTCGTGCAGGGTGCAGCTGTCATACATGCCCCAGGTGAGGAGACCTCTCTGGTGGGTCACATACCTGAGCTTATGCAAGGCTATGATGCCTTTGTCGGTGACGTTCCCACAGGAGATGATCCACAGGCGCCGGAGGCTCTTCTGCATGTTCGGGATCTCGCTGAGCCGCTGCAAACATTCATCTTGGATATACATGCACTTGCAAAGCTTGATTTCCTCGACCTGCTCCAGGGCATCTGAAATAGGTGCAACACCCATTTCTAAGGAAAGGGCTCACCAGATGCTGAGCGATGTCCGAGCTTCCACGAGTGGTGAGGAATCGTGCCTAGGCGATGGAGAAAATCTCATGCAAACTGGCTTCGGCTAAGCCAAAGGGTCGCATGCAACCTGTGGGAATTGTTTTGCGCAGCCCCAGGGACTATGGAGTTGGAGAAAGTACAGAGAAGGGCGACTGAACTGATCACGGGGCTGAAGATGCTCCCCTGTGAGGAGTGGCTACAATAACTGGGGCTGTTTAGCTTAGAAAAAAGATGGGTAAGGGGAGATGTGGAGAGGTATTTAAAATAATGCACGGTGTGGAGAAATGAAGACATTTTTCTCTTTCCCGTAACACCCAAACCCAGGGTCATTCCATGAAGTGGGCTGGTGGGAGGGGCAGGGCAGATCAAAGGAAGGACTTCACACGCATATAGTTAAGCGATGGAATCTGTTGCCCAGGGAAAGTGGTGACGGCCGCCAATCTGGGTGGCTTGACGAGGGATCGGCGGATCCCTGAGGGAGGCTAGCAGTGGCCACCAGCCTCGCTGGCCCTGGGCTGCCTCCTTCGCCAGAGGGGGCCGGGCTGCTTTGCTGAGGAGCTGGGCAGGGGGATGCCTGGCACCCCTCCTGCTGGAGGGATCCCGCGGGCAGCTATTTGCCACTGTGTGTACGGAGCGCTGGACTGGGTGGACCTTGCCTTTTCTTGCGCATGTTCTTACTCCATCATGGCAAGGGTGCTGCCTGAGCATACAAAGGCATCCATTTTCTCTCCCAGACCGGTTGATAACTGAAGGAGCTCGGGAAGGGCTAGGCAGGCTGGCCACGTCCCAGGCCTGTGAAATAAAATTGAGGTACATTCTGCCAGAATGGATGCAGAGTGCAGGACACCCACTTTTTGCAACTTGACTTTAGCCAGGACAAAAAGAGAAGTAAATGTTGAGTTTTTACAGATGGGCAAAAAAATGTAGAGCTATTGTAATATCCTCTGCGGAAGAGTGATGCTCTTCCAGTGTGGAAAAGGCTGCAGCTTAAAAACAGAACGCCGGCTTTCCATGCCAAGGGTTCCAGGCTTAACTCTCCATGTGGGGAGCGAGATGCTCTGACCTGGTCTTACCTTCCAAAGCGCATCCTGGCTCACAACACCCAAGTCACACCCTTTGCATTAACATTATTAGAATATCCAGTTCCGGTGCAACTCGGGCCTTCTGGCTAATCGTGTGTGTGACCAACGTGACAGAGCGTGCCATGGGGGCACATTCGCTTGTCGGCAAGACTTCCCAGTTCTGCTTTGCGCTAGAAAAAATACATTTAAGAGAAATGCTTGTCCATGCAATCAAGGAGAATCCTCTTGTGAGGACGGTGCCACTTGCAAAAGAAATGTGACATCTGGGCCCTGTCTCCTATCATGTGCACAAGGAGGCTTTTTTCTTAAAATGCTCACACTGGAATGGACTCCAAGAGAAACATGATCGGAAGGGAAGCGGCAAACTGCGCAGGGAGCGTCTGCTCCTGGGCGGTACAGAAATAACAACTGCACCTCTCCCTTCAAAAATGGTTGCAAAGTATGTGAAGTTGAGTCTCATTTACTTACCCAAATAATCAAATCCCTTGTACATGATGCAAGATTCTGTGGCATTAATTGCTTGTATCTTGTATTTCCCTAACGGCCCGGTAGGGAGTCCGTTGTAATCGGACTGCCATCGGTCAAAACCTTGATAACGCACGAACGCGCCACACCGAAGGAGCCATTCTGAAGCCGCTCTGTCCGGGCCGACATCCTTGATCCGCTCGTAGTCTACCCTGTCAACAGAGAGACCGAGTTAGCTCCTTCTGTGGCACACGCCACCTCCAACTGCACACGCAGGGGAAGGAGTCACAGCTTGGAGGCGTGCGACGCCCCAGTTTAAGTATGCATCTGTGCTGTATGTGCAGGCTTAGAAAAGCCCCAGGCAGCATCGGCTTAAGAGGCTGATGCACCCGAAGGCCCCGGGTCCAGCACCCAGCATCCTGTGAGGAGATCAGGGATCAGGAGACCTGGGTGCAAATCCCTGCTCTGCTGTGTGAACGGGGGTGATGGGGGGACGTGGGTCGGGCTACCCCATACTCTGCACAAAGCAAGTCCCAGCACTTCGGGAAGGCCTAGGAATAAGTCAGGACTGAAGGCCCAGAGAGCTGCTGCCACCAGGCCAGGCCTGCAATCCTGGGCCAGGTGGAACGAGGGTGCAACTGACTCTCAGGCCACTTCCGATGACCCTGACACTCCTCGCCTGTGGACCAGCTGCTGGGGCATCCAGTCGCCCCTTCTGTGAACAGAACGATGGGCTAAATGGATCATTAGTGCAACCCAGCAAGGCTTCTTTGATGTTCCTCATATTTGGCCTCGTTTTTATCAACAACCCCAACCAAAACTAAGCCCTTTAAGCTCCCCTAACAGCAGGGTGTGTTTTTCTTGTTTTAACCTTGGCCTTTCCTCCTCCTCTTTTGAAGAACTTCTACAGGGGTTTCTTTTATCAGGGGTCCACTGGGAGTGGGGAGCTTTGTGAGCACCCCTGCACCTACACATGACACATTTAAACCAGTTCCGCTTTCACAACTCCCAGCAAAGAATCTTGAAAGGCTGGGAGCTTTCCATGAAATGGCTGGAAAAGCCCAAAGCATCACTCTTCGTGCTGTAATAGATCATTATATTATGATTATTATTATTATTATTATTATTATAACATTTCTATGCCGCCCCTTGCCGAAACCTCGGGGCGGCTTACAACATGATAAAATACATTGAAATACAATAGTACATAATAAATTACCATTAAATATAACAATACAAAAAATACATTGATTTACAAATACAAAATTAAACAAAATGATATTGCTTGCATTTATATTATTGTACTGAATTTATTTATTTATTTATTAAAACATTTCTATGCCGCCCCATTCGCCGAAGCCTCGGGGCAGCTCACAACATAAAATTAAAATACAAGAAATAACAATATAAAATAAGTCACCCTGGCAACTTGAATCTTGTTTATACAGTGTTTATCTCTATTAATTATGGTTCTCTGTATATTTAAGTATAATAAATAAGTAATAATGTCACTTTAAGACTGCTTTTGCAGTGGGAAATGATAAACAAATTTAGTAATTAATAATACTTTACTCTCATAGTACTATAAATCTCGCGGGTGGGGGATGATCATAATGGGTAAAATGGTCTCAGCTCGCCATGGAAAAATGCCATGTTAGTATTCTGTGTGGAGCCCCCATTGGTTATTTCTGCCTGTGTCCTTACTTGTTGAAAACGGTGTTTAACCATCCCCAGAAATGCCTGCGTGTCGCACGGGGCAGCTTCTTTAGAACAGTGGCTTGGCGTATCAAAGCTTCAGTCAGCATAGTCAGCTTCTGGGGGAAAAAAAAGAGAGAGATTACAATAGCAGCTCAGCTGATTCCAGTAAGAGGATTTATATAGGCATCAAAGTTAAACTCAGAGGCTGTGTATTAGCAACAGAGTCTCACTCGACATTACAAAGAAGCGAGAGCTTGCCCACAACCACCTGTGAGTTTCTTACACCAGCTTCTTGCATTTACTGGACCTTTGACCCTCCGAGCGGTTATTGTGGCTGAGGTGACATTTGTCACTTTACATACTCTGGAAATTTGAGGTGCATTCTTTAAAGCTTCAAAGGAGCTGTGATTGTACTTTTACTGTAGGTCCCACAGGGCTTTCCTAGACTGCTAAAAGTGCTCATCCTCAGAGGATCATATCACGACATATTCTATAGCACCCAAGGCTGCAATCTGAGATACTTTTTCTTGGAGAGTTCTATGGGGACAGGAGTCCGCTGGCAATATTAGAAACATAGAAAACAGAGCGAGTCAGAAGGGGCCTCCCAGGCCATCTAGTCTGACCTCCGGCACCAGCCGGCTCCGCTCACGACATGCCTGCCATGTGGACGCCCATATTCTGCAGAGCAATTCTTCCTCAAGGGCATCTTGGGGACAGCCGGCATCTAAAAGAGCAGAGGGCTGCCTGCTCAGAAGGCGGCCTTATGAATTGCATTGGAAATGGATCCAAAGTAAGGGTGCGTCTAGGGCTGCAGATGAACGCTGCAATCCTACACTCGTCCACCTCGGTGCGGGTCATCTGCCGCATAACTGCTAGTGAGTTTATGCTATTATTAATTATATTTCTACGCTGCACAAGAGCTGCAGCTCTCTGGGCAGTTCAAAAAAACACTAATTCTCAAGAGCTGTGCTGGACCGACCGGGGGAGGACGATGCAGCACATCAGCCCAGCGCCGCGGCTGGCTCGGACCAGGCCTGTCATAGCGCCCCAAAGGGAAGCCCACCCGCAGGACAGAAAAGCAACGGCACCCCCTAGCCCATGCTCCGCAGCAGCCGGCATACGCAGGCACGCTGCCTCTGGGGCCGGAGGCGGCATGCAGCCAGGAGCCACCGAGGAGGGAGCGCCTCCCCGCCCGCATCTACCGGGTCCCCCGCCACGGCCGCCCAGGCGGGAGGCCCTCCCCGTCCCGGTCTCCCCCCACTCGGCTCAATGGGGGCCCCTCCGGGTCCTGGAACGGGGGCACGTGCCCCCCGCCCCCTGCACCCCGCGCTCGGCGACCCACAGGCAGTGGCGGCTGCGGGGGCCCGGCCGTCGTGGGCGCCGCTCCCGCCGCCCCTGCAGCCGCCCCGCGGAGTGGGCGCTCCCCGCGCTGGGACGGAGCCCCGCGGGGTGGCGAGGCCTGCGCCGCACGGCCTCGGAGCGCGCCCGGAGCCGCCTCACCTCCTCCGGCCGCGCCGCCCGCGGGACCCGCCTCTGCGGCGGAGGCGGGGCCGGCCAGCCAGCC
>NW_025335761.1:65195558-65212064 GCF_004798865.1 Varanus komodoensis
GCGGCGGCGGCAGCAGGCGGTGAGCGGCGCGCCCGCGCCCCGTCCTCGGCGGCCGGCCTGGCCTGGCCCCGGAACCGCCCGGGGGGCCGCGTCCCCGGAGGGCCCCGCGCAGAGGTTCAGCGGGAGGCGCCCCGCCCCTGCCGCGGTGGGCGCGGGGCCCGCGGAGCCTCCGGGCCCTTCCCTTGCCTTGCCTTCCCTTCCGCCGAGCTGCGAGGGCGAAGGAGCCGCGCCGGGTGAACTTCTGCCTGCGTGTCCCGGTCGCCGGCCGGGCCCGGCGCGTGTGGCGGGACAGAGCCGCCTGCCCGGCCGGGATGCCGCAGGTCACGCTTGCCTCGCCCCTCGGCGGCGTCGCGGACCCGCGGGCCACCGGGCCGGGACGCCGAGCGGTGGGCCGGCCTCCCGCAGGCTCGCCCCCTGCAGAGGGCCGGGCTCCTGGCTGGGAACGGGGGTCGCGGCCCTGCCCTTGCGGGCGCCCGGTTGGGGAGGGACGGGGCGGCCTTGGCCCCGCTTCCCGTGCAGGGAATGGCGCCGGCGGCCAAAGTCCCAGCCAGGTGGCTCCGAAAGGCGGTGCAGGGAGGGCGCCGCAGGGAGGAGGGGGCCGTCCTGCTGGAGACCCCGAGAAACACCCCGGTGAGCAAGTAGGCAAGGCTGCCCCTCCACCCGCCCCCGGCATGGTTTCTTCGTGTCTTGAACAGGTGCCTTTGCAGGCAGAAATTCGGTAGGCCCACGGTTCCCCCAGGGTGAAGGTGAAGAGAGTAGAACGAATGGCTGTTTGCCCTGTCTTTGTGAAAAGGGCTGATGGAACTGGATCTATCAACAAGAGAACTGTCAGCCGGGGAACTACAACTCCTATCACCCCCAGCCAGTGAATCAGTTGCTCTGTTGGCTGAGGATGATGAGAGTTACAGTTCAACTCATCTGGAGGATAGCAGTTTGGGGAAAGCTGCATCTTGCTATCGCTTTCATGCATTTACTACTTAAATTTTACCGAAGTGGAAGTGTAAAAACTCCCATTAGAGTACTGAAATAAGCTGTTTGCTAGTGCAAAGCACACCGCTTGCAATCACTCACTGCAAACGCATTTTTAACAGCACATTTGATGTTGCCATTATTGGTGCGGGCATCGTGGGGCTGGCATCGGCCAGGGAGCTCATCCTGCGGCATCCATCGCTTGCTTTTGGAGTGCTGGAAAAAGAGAAGGAAGTAGGTATGATAACTGGATCTCAGCCCTTTCCTATTGTTTCCCCCCATGTATTTTCAATTTCCGGGTGTATTAAATGCTATGGACCCTGTAAAGGGAGCCACAGGCTTGAGTTTACAGCTGTCATTTTGGAGGCTTTCCACTCATTCATAGGGTTGCCTTAAGTCAGAGATGACTTGATGGCGCATAACAACAACAGCAACAACATTACTAAATGGCGCAATCCAGTTGGTCATGATGCATTAAGAACATCATCTCTGCAAAGCCAATTTTACATAACTCCTATTTATGTTAAAAAGCCAGTAGGCTACCTGGAAAATTAACCACTAGCTCCAGCTGCTGCTGAAGTGCGAATTGGTTCATTCTTGCTGTGATGTACAGGTTCCAAACTCAGTTTATTAAGATGCAATTCCGTCGCCTCTGAATGCCGTCTACAGGAAAGGTCAAAGTCCCAGCCCAACCCGGGAAAATTGCTCTGAGGTCAAAGGTGGGACTCACAGAGGCCAGCGTGGCTCTGTCCACAGTGGCGCCAGCTCCAGAGCGAGAAGACCAACCCTGGAGCTGGTGCTGCTGGTGGGTGTTCGTGTGCAGGGGAGGAGAAGGGCACCAAGCTTTCTGAGGAATCTTGCCGTGCCTCCAGCTTCTCTCCTTGCAAGAATATAAAACTCTTAGACAGTTGAAATCTGCTGTCTTAAGAGATTGGGGGGGCATGGATACCAGTCATGGGCACCCCGATTGGATTGTGCCCCAATCACTGAATTCCTCCCCCAGTTGGAGTAAGGGATTTTTCCATGTGTCGGGAATATGAGCACACCCTATATATGCCCACATAGGAGGCCTTGCTGGCTTTGTGCAGGAAGTTGGGCTAAGGGCTCCTTCCCAGGAAAGCCATTTGCACCTATATTTCTGGCCAGATAATGCATCTCCTGTTGCAGATGTGAGCATCACACAGCATATATGATTGCTGTGTGTTTTTTGTGTCTCAGAACCTCTGAATAATTATTTTAAAACATTCTTATAAGCCAAGGTTGGGCAAGTTCTAGGGACTGAGGAGTACATTGCTCCACAAGACCTGCACTGCAGGCCACCGCTCTGCTGGATATGCTGCCAGACATTTGTAAAAGCTCCTCGACAGGCCCTGGGTCAGGGCTCACTGTGGGAATTTGGCAGCAGAAAAGGAGGGGACAGCCCCTTTGCCAGACGGTAACCTTGTTTTCTGAAAACGAGGCACCCCCTTGCACCTGTGGCAGCAACACGGGAAGCACTGAAACGTCCAGGGGTCTGCATGCCGTCCTCGGGCCGTGTGTCGCCACCCTTCTGACAAGGATTAAAGATGGTTTAAGGCCGTCTGTAATGGCGCATACCTTTTTGCAAAGGAGGTTGCTTCTTGTCCTGCCTCTCTGGCAAGGAGCGAAAGATGGTGCACATTGATGGGTCAACGTTCTCTCCGCACCCTGTGGGATTGGCCTGGCTGAGGGAGAGCGGCTGGGGCGAGCGGTGTGCCCCCAGTCCCAGTGAAGCATTCCGGCTCCATGTCAGAGGCAGGCAAGGCCCACTTCCCTGTGGGGACTGCCAGTGTCCTTCCAGGCCTCCTGGCCTCTCTGCAGCTCACTGTCCCTGCCTGTTCTTCCCTCTTCGGGAGCAATGGCCAGGGTGAAATAGCAGAACAATGTATACCTAGAGGTGGAAGCAAGTATGTCCCACTGCGGCACGGATAGCATCCCCGGAGAAAAGAAAGTGGCGGTGTCCGAAAGAGTGCTAGATGAGGATGCCGAATGTTGGGAATTCCAGTTCTGCGGGGAGGAACATTCCACAAGCTGAAATCCGAAGTGGTATAGACCAGGCAACAGAACTAGGCACTTAGAGCAAAGATTTATATCAATTTATATTGTGCTAAATAAACCTGTTTGCCTGGCCATTTTAGTTAGTATGTTTCCTCACGTCTTCCTGCCTTTTAAAGTTGTTCCATGACGGCATTTTGCGTTGTATGATGATACGACCATTGTGGGTCTCAGCTGGAATATCACCCTGGTATCTTTTGACAAAGGGGACTTGAAAAATATCAGGCAGAGCAACCCCATGGTTCTTAGGCAGCATCTGGAGGGCTCCTGGGATTTGGCAGAGCTCCAGCATCAGGAGCCGGTCGTGACGTGAGAGCTTGGGCTGCGCACTCAGAGCCCCTGGCAGCTGGTGTGGAAAGAACCACGCCTGACGGCTCTCCACAGTTGTAAGAGCCGCCGTGGAGAAGGCGTTGAGGGCAAGGGCGAGAGGGGAAGCATTGTTCCCGGCCTGTCTGGCTATGTGCTGCCTCCTTTAGACCACGGGATTCATTGCCATAGGAAGTGCTGATGGCCGCCAGTCTGGATAGCTTTGAAATGGGATTGGACAGATGCATGAGGGAGGTGGCGATCAGTGGCTACCAGCCCTGCTGGCCATGTGCTCCCTCCGTCACCAGAGGAGACATGCCTGCATGTCCCCGTTGCCAAAGCGTTCCAGCAGGCAGAAGCCTTGCACTCATCCTGCTTGAGGGATTCTTTGAGCAGCGGGTTTGCCATCGCATGTACAGAGCGTTGGACTAGACGGACCTTTGATCTGATCTAGCAGGCTTACTGCTTACGCCGTCATGGCACAACGTATCCTGGCAGGGCCTCTGCACCACCGTGAGCCACATCCAGCTGCTTTGCAGGGCAGAAGCATGGAAGCAACCTGAATCCCCACGGCTCTTCCGCCCTGCAGAGGATGCCAGCAGTCCTCCAAGTTTGGTGGGTTACAGGAATCCCAATAGGATTGGGCACTTAATAGCATAATAAACACACATAATTCCTCTAAATACTATAAATAAATGCATGCACACACACAGGTAAACAAGCCTCTCAAGATTCTCGTGGCATGTATTTGAAGATCTCTGTTTGTGACGCATCTTCCTATTTAGCTCTCCATCAGAGTGGACACAACAGTGGCGTCATTCACAGTGGGATCTACTACACTCCAGGATCACTAAAAGCAAAGCTGTGTGTGGAGGGGTCTCTCCTCTGCTACGAATACTGCGACCAAAGGGGAATCCCTTACAAGCAGTGCGGCAAGGTATGGTAGCTGGTGCACTTCTGCGTCTTTGCGTTGCTGCCGGGTCCACTCTAGATCCTGCTTCTAGTGTGTGCTCTCGCTTTAACTGTTTAAATGTGTGTGCCGCCTTTGAGTTGCTTTATATTGTGGCAAGAGAGCTTTGGCTTTTGGGTAGCATAAAAATGCGATGAATGGCTAAATAAACCTTTCCCACAACCCGCAACACGTTGGTCTTGCATCTGCATTTTCGCTCTGTGGCCAGCCCACTTTCCACCGGGCCCCTTTCTTGTTTTTTTCCACAGCTGATTGTTGCAGTTGAACAGGAAGAAATCCCAAGGCTGAAAGCACTGTATGAGAGGGGCCTGCAGAACAGTGTCCGCGGGCTGAGGCTGATAACATCCAAAGAAATTCAAGCAAAGGAGCCCTACTGCCGGGTACAGACCTCCTCACTCTTCTGTGTGGAGCATCTCTTCTATTCGGGAAACTTGGCGGGCAGGGAATCCATCAGCCCCTCTAGTCGTCCCATCCCCACTGAATTGACAACGTCTGTCTGAGTGTGCATGTGGCTGCAGTCGCCTTTGCGAATGTGTGGCCGTCCGTCTCGCCTTGCTGTAGGTCACAGGGAGGAAGTAAGAACATGAGAAGAGCCATGCTCAAGTGGCTTGCAGTACCAGACTTCCTCCCCCAGCAAATGACCATGTGCCCCCCTGGAGAATTGGCGGGGGGGAGCAGCAGTGGCTGCCTTAGTGCATCATGTCACCCACCTGCGCTCTGGCCCACCGAACCGTCCCCAGCACAGGCGCTTTTCCCACTTGCTGGAAGCGCAGAAAGTGGAAGGAGGTTAGCTCTGCTCTGGCTTTTCATCCTCCTCAGTCTAAAGCTCCTCTGCCGCATATGCTACCCAGGAATGCCACGTAGACACCCTAGAAATACCCTTCTGGTCTACCTTACCTGGACTGGCAAACCAGTGCAGTCCCGAGGGCCCAAACCGCCCATACTAAACATTGGACTGGCTTGAAAGGGTGGCCTCCTTATCGTCCACGTTCGTCCAGTATGAAAGAACCACGTGAACCGGAGTGCTGACTGGCACCACCTTTTCAGGGTTTGATGGCCTTGGACTCCCCGTACACCGGCATTGTGAACTACAGGCAGGTAGCCCTGGCCTATGCTGCAGATTTTGAGGCAGCGGGAGGAACTGTGTTGACGGGCTTTGAGGTGAAAGATATGGAGATGGCAAAAGAAAGTCCTGCTGCAGGCATGGAAGGTAAGAAGCTACCCGATCTCATTCTCCTCCAGAGGGGCAGAGCTCCGTAGGTTAGCTGTATTGTTCGACAACTTGCTGTATGCTAATTAAAATGGGTGGCTAAAATGCGTGTCTCAGGCAAATCAGAAGAAGGGAGAAGGAAAGCGAGTCCTTCAGAGGCCCAAATACTGTTTTCAGATATATACTAGAAGGAAGGAAATGTGGCCTCAAATAGCTTTTATTTATCGATGACACCAGTAGATTAGGACAGAGAATGTTCCTCGTAGATTTCTTATGACAACGAGCACTTTGGTTCTAGTGTCTGGTTCGACGATTGTTTCATGACACACACAGCATTTCATTTTATTATTTACAGGAATGAAATATCCGGTTGTTGTAAGAAATTCGAAGGTAAGGCGGCAAAGCTTCAGATACAATTTTTATTTTTTAAAGTGCACGTATTTCATCTTCCTGTTGCTGCATTTCTTGCATGTCAAGAATGCAAATACTTTACCCTGGTTGCTACTGTCACCAGGAAACCTCTTCAAGATGGAAAAAACACACAGCATCTGCCCTGTGAGGCCATGTGCTTGCTTTTCAGTCTTCAAAATAGTCCCTGTATGGCTCGGGGGTGAAGTATTTTGTTTAACATATGACTCTTTTTAGGCAGTCATTCTTGAGACATCGGTTTTTCATCCTTTATCTCTTTTTGGATAAATCAGGTTTCGCCACAAAAATTATACCTCTGAACAAAAACCACAGCAACATTGTTCAGTAGCCTAAAGCAGGGAGCGTAACGGTGTCAAAGGGAGACACCACTGTTGAAACCAGGTATTAGTTCCCCCCAACAGCTGCTATTTGACAAGGAAAGCATCATTAGCAATTACTGTATATACTACCTGGAATAATCCTGGTATTAATACGTCGGTGGGTAAGGAACTTCTCGGAAAGCCTCCAAAGGTGGTCACAGAGGCTGGTGAAAATACGTCACTTTTAGTCCAATATCCAGCCTTTTAAAAGACTGTTTAGAAATGCTTTTGATAGTATTACTATTTTCCATTTATTACAACAGTCTGTAGTGTTGGAACCAAAGAACTGTTAGAAATAAAATTCCGGGAAGGAGAAGTAGCAGAAGTGAGGTTGCTTTAAAACAAGAAAACCACTCGAGCAGTAAAGTATGTTTGTGTCGGATCTGCTCAATATCCCTCTTGCGTCGCAGCTCAGTTGAGGAGTTTTCTGCCTTCTTGTAGAATTGTAGACGTCAGTCTCTTTTTCTCTCCTCTCCTTGCCTCTCCATAGGCAACTGATTGTAAAAAGAGTAACGGTGCGTAAACTGACCTCAGAGGCTTGGTAATCCTGCTTTTGTATGATAAATGATCACTGCATAATTACCCTGAAAGCCACTGTTAGTGCCAGGAGGCATATGCACCGCATAATTATTGCTTGTCTACATTTTGAAGTAGAACAGACAAGTTAAAGGCAGAAAAAGTTGTTCTGGCGACATGGCATAATTGCTTAGAAACCAGAACGTCACTCTGGTGAGTGCTCACTATCGCTCTCAGTCTGAATAGGCACTGTACTTCTGTTGGCCCACGTCAGTTCTACCCTGGGGGGTGTCACCATGGGAGGTGTGAAAACCGAAGGGAGAGGAGAAGGCATCAGACTCCCATGGCTCTTGTGCCCGCGTTGCCAGATGCCGTTCTCGTTGCCATGTGCTTGTGCTCCTTTCGTGGCAGGGGGAGGAAATCCGGTGCCGGCACCTCGTATGCTGCGCGGGGCTTTACTCGGACCGCCTCTCTCAAGTCAGCGGCTGCAGTCCAGAGCCTCGCATCGTGCCTTTCCGGGGCGATTACTTGGTGCTAAAACCAGAGAAGTGTTATCTGGTTAGAGGAAATATTTATCCGGTACGTCACTTGGCACTTTCTACAGTGAGATCTTGATTTTTACTGATTTTATTTAGCATTTGTTTAACTGCTCAGTGAACCATGCAGTCAGTAGAAGCAAAAGTGACAAAACTGAGGCTGTTATTCTTTGGGTACATCATGAGAAGGCAGAACTCTGGAGCAGAAAAGGATGCTAGGAAAGATTGAAGGTGGAAGAAGAAAGGGAAGACCAAAAAGAGATGGGTGAACTCTGTGAATGAATGCACAGCTAAGAGAACCGCTAAGCAGGGTTGCCATGAATGGGGCATTTTGGGGGGCTTCAGTCAGAGGGGCACCATAAGTTGACAGCACATAAACAGCCACAAAGCCATGCAGAGGACATGTGCGTTGGGAACCTTGAGTCTCACAGCGGCTTAGCAAGCCTAAGCCAGCTGAAACCATCAGGGCTCCCTCAAGGAACTCTGGCAGCTGCGGTTTTGTGGGAGTGTTGAACCGATCCCACAACCTCGGTTCCTGTGGCTTTGCTGGACGAAACCGTGGTGCTAGGATGCTAGTGGGAGGCAGTTGTGCTGCTGCATAACCGAAGTCTAGATCATTCTGCTTAGAGCGGACACACCTGGGCAACAGGTTGTTGGCTGTTGTGACCAGTTGCTCAAAACATGCTCCAGACCCACTGCCAAGTCACAGCCACCTCGCTCTTTCCTTTGCTGTACCTTAAAAGCCCCTCAGCTAATTTTTCCTCTATCCATCATTTCACCTAACAAAAGGCCTAATTCTGACCAGATACAAACAAGTCTGCTTCAGTCTCAGAAAGCGCTCGCTCGCTCGCTCGCTCGCTCGCTCTCTCTCTCTCTCTCTCTCTCTCTCTCTCTCACACACACACACACACACACACTCTCTCTCTCTCTCTTACTTTTAAAAACGGTATCAGTATAAGTGTGGCTATAAAGGGTGTTTTTGTCCAGATGTACCATTTGGGATTTTGTTTTACGTGCCAAGCCCAGAGAGGCAGTTGTGTGTGTGTGTGTGTGTGCGCGCATTTATGAGATTTGCACAGAGAGTAGCACGGGAACTGAGGCCTTTGTGACAGGACAGCATATAAATATTCTAAATAAATAAATAAAACAGCAGGAGAGAAACCGAGATTCAATTTGAGACCATTGTGGTTCAGACACGGCATGTACTGCCTATGTAAAAGAGCAGCAGCAGCCAGAACCATCCACATGTGATACTTGAGCTGTTCTCGTAGCTACACGGTGTCTCATAACTTTCCTAACTCCTGATGGAGAAAAGCAGTCGCAGGAGGATGCGTTTTTCAGATGCATTTTGATTTCGGGAGCATTTCTCGTGCTTTGCTGCAACAGGTACCTGATCCTCGTTTCCCCTTTCTGGGCATTCATTTCACCCCAAGGATGGATGGGAGCGTCTGGCTGGGCCCTAATGCTGTGCTTGCCTTCAAACGAGAGGGATACAGATTTTGTGACTTCAGCATCCAGGATTTTTCCGATGCAGTTGCTTTCAGGTACTGTTCCCCCCCCCCCCCCCCTTTGCTTACAGGTTAAAATGAGAGTTCGCTACTGTCTTCGCACTGCTCCCCTCCGCAGCTTGGGGGGTTCTGTGCAGGCACCGGAGGGATCCCAGCACAGCCTCTCGATGGGCAGTGCAGGAGACAGAGCAGCTTCTTGCCCTCGGGTTTCCGGTTGCCGCTCTGCTGTTTCTTCTCCACCAGAGCCCTACACAAGCCGTAACCTTCCAGCCCTTCCTTACACAGCTCTGCTTCACATTCGCTGTTCCTTCCTTTCCATCTCCTTAGTTCAACACCAACTTTTCTATTATTTTCTGCCCTCTTTGCTTCAGCCCGGCCCCCATGACCTGCTTACTGCGCAAGGCCTTTTGGACCATGTGGCTGGAGCACCCTCTCCTAGCCCAGTCCAGACCTCCTGTGCAGTGCTGGGCGACACGGCTCAAACACGGGGTTCCCAAGTCAGTGCGCAAGGCAAGTGAGAGCCGCTGGAGTGACTCGGAGGGTTGGACTAGCCTTGGATGATCCGGGTTCTGGTCCCTACTCAGCCATGCAGCAGTGCCTGCTGCAGCACCGTTTGGTGGTGCTGCAGCAGGCACTGCCTCTCAGCCTAACCCACCTCCCAGGATTGTTGCTGTGAGGATAAAATGGGGGCGGGGGCTTGTAAGCCGCCTGCAGTTCCCTGCAAGGGGAAGGAAGTTGGGATACGAGCGTGATGTGATGGTGGTGTTGGGACCTTCGCTGGAGATAATTTGCTAATGAAAAGAGGGCGCTTCATCCCCTCTCCCCCGCACAGCCCCTGGCTGAGCTCTGGAATCAGAAGAAAGGGCCATTCGGGGAAAAGTTCTTCGGAGGCAGGGTGTTTCCAGTGGGGAATTGGCAGGCGCTGGAGAAGCAGCCTGCCTGCCTGCCCATTCTTTCTGCACTGCCCCTGTGCCCCTCCGTGCATGCCAGCGGATGTGGGCTTGGGGGTGTGCCTTTGCCAGGCTCCTGTGCAGCTCCACGAAGCACTGGCGCCATTTCTTACGTGTTATGCTTCCCAGAGCTCTGCCTCAGCTACCCTAGAAATAACAGTCTCTTGCGGCACCTTAAAGATTAATAATTTTACCATGGCATAAGCTTTCATGCGCTGGAGATGGCGTTACCGGATTGAGGGTGTGTTCCCAACCGGCGGGTGTATATACATGTGGGCACAGGGAGAAAAATAGTAGAAGCACGGGGTCAGGAGTAAATGAGATATAAAAAATACCCGGGGTTGGGCCAGAAGATTCAAGGCAACTGTTTTGGTACCCGCAGAGTTCCTTAGCTTACCAATGCCGGGATGTTTGTGTCGCCACCCACACTTCTTTGAAAATGATCACTGCCATTATTTTACGCACATTTAAATTGTAGCTTGTCACCTGCTGCATTTATTTGTTCCTTGTGTTTTTCTTCACTCATGTATGTACTCCATGCAAACTTGAAATGACAGCGCCCCTGATGCGGCTGACTTCAATACACCAAAGCCAGAATACATTTGTTACGTCTTTCCGGTGCTGAGGAAGGGCACCATCCAGGAATGCATGTTTTGGCAGGAAAAGTTCTGTACCTCCAGCATGAGTTTCTTTTACGAATTTATTTATTACAAACATTTGTATCCCGTCCTTCCGTACAAGTGCTCAGGATGGCTTACATAGTTGCAGGACCTTTTCCGGTGTTAAGTGTGTGTGGAATTGTCCCCCGACACAGCTACTTTTCTGGAAATAATATAATAATAATATTATAATAATTCGATTTATATCCTGCCTTTTTCCTACAAAGGGCTCAAGGCAGCTTACATCATCTCTCCTCCTCCATCATCTTATCCCCACAACAACAACCCTGTGAGGTAGGTTGGGCTGAGAGAGTGACTGGCCCAAAGGCACCCAGTTGGCTCCATGGCTGAGCGGGGACTAGAACCCAGATCGCCTGAGTCCCAGTCCCACGCTCTTAACCACGACACAGCACTGGCTATTATAGCTGTAATAGCGATATATCCAGGGATGGTTCACCAGCATGGAATACATCCAGCGTTTGGAAATGTGTGCTTATTACATGCTTATCCTGTAAGCCGTCCTGAGCGCGTGAAGCGATAGGACGAGGTATAAATGGATGTAACAAATAAATAAAACTACGAATGAAGGAAGAGCTCAACACTCGGAAGGGAGGCCGCCGGTATGACTGAACAGAACACGGTGTGTGTTTCCTTCTTCCCAGTGGCCTGTGGAAGCTGGTGTTCAGGAACCTCTCCTATGGGATGGGGGAGATGTACAGAGCATGTTTTCTTACCGCACAAGTGAAACAACTCCAGAAATTTGTGCCAGAAGTTACCGTCAACGATATTCTCAGGTAAAAAAAAAGGATTTCCAACGAAGGTGTGTTAACGGGCCTGAAGAGGGGAAAGCTCAAGCCAGGACCGGCTCTGGCAGCAGATGCAAAGTGCCTCTGCAAAGAGCGGCCCAGCTTCGCCTCCTTCCACTGAGTGTTCTCACTGGAGACAAAACTGTGTGATGCAACATAGTTGTGTGGTGAGCTTTCTCCTTTTGCACTGGCTGAAGGGAAGCCCACAGCACAATTGTGTTGTGTCCTGTGCTTTGTATCACATGGGGCAGAGGAGCCAGGGAGGGAAATGACGCGCGGTTGCAGCTCCCAGCAGCAGCCCCACAACTCCCATGGTGGCTAGTTTGAGCATTACGTGGGAGTAAAAAGATGAAGTGCGCCGATGTGTGTGGATGATGTACGTTGCGAACTGATGTGAACTAACACAAAGGTGAAGGGTTCCGAAATCCAAGAAAGCACAGAGAAAGGCAGAGGGACTTGCATAAATGCATAAAGTGATGTTGTTATTAACGAAAACCAAACGCGAAAGGACAGCGAGAGACAGCAGTGACACATAATTAACAAGAACACATGTTGTGATCAAAAAAACACCAAGGCCGGACTTGCGCAATCCCCCCAAACTGCAATGCCGAAGTACTTCCCAGGATCCGCTCTGACATCACCCTGCTTGCCCTTCAGCAGTTACGGCCTGGCTCCTTCTGGACAACGCGGAACATGCAGCGGTGGTCCTGGGCCAAGCAGTCCATGCAGCGGTGGTGGGGCATGTGGTTCCATAGCAGTGCAGGAGCAGATAAGCAGCCAGCCCTGTTCAGCGCAAGATGAGTCGTGGAGACCATCCAGGTTTCCCCAGTTCTGTGAGGAATTCAGGGAACTGCAAGCAGCAGAGGCCTTTCGCTCCGACGGGGTGGGCTGGGGATGTTTCTTGCAGCTTGTCGACAGAATATTAACCTGCGCGGTGGGTCCCCAGCTTGTTGGTTGACGTGCCAGTGAGGCTCTTCTGCTTGCCGTGCCCTTTACTGCTCAGGTGCACAGAGGCTGTGATGCAGTTACCTGGGGTCATGAAGCGCTCCTGGGGCCTGGGTGAACGACGTGCTCGCCGGGCTTTGCAGACCAAGAGCAGTCGGGGTGGTCTCACCTTCACTCAGGCTCGTGTGTAGGCCTTAAAAACACGCGCGTGCGAAGCAGCCTTGAGAGCGATGGAGGCAGGTAGAATATCCCGTGTCTGGACACTGGTACTCCTCCCTCAGTTTCTGAGGCAGAGCCTTCTGTTAGATTCATCGTGAAATCGTCTCGGTTTCCCCTTGTCTTACTCACATGCCCAGCATCTCCTTCCTCTCCACAGAGGTCCAGCTGGTGTCAGAGCTCAGGCCTTGGACAGCGATGGGAACTTGGTGGATGATTTTGTGTTTGACGGAGGCACTGGCGACATTGGCAGCCGAATTCTGCATGTCAGAAACGCGCCTTCCCCTGCTGCGACCTCCTCCCTCGCCATTGCAAAAATGATCGCCAGCGAGGTGGAGCAGAGATTCGAATTGTGAGCGCAACTCCGGAGACGCTTGTGAGCCTGACTGATCCCTCCATGATGAACAACAAAGGAAGCTGCTGCTTTGAGTGAGACAGGAAGCCGGGGTCCCCTTCTAGACTGCCTTGCAGAAGGCCTCCAGCTTCAGCACGCTCTGAAACGCCCTTCCTTCTCTAGGGATCAAGTAGTGATTCTGTATGCGTCCGTGAGAAGCGGATCAGGCAGGGAGAGGAACCCCTCTCTGTCTCTGCTCCATGCAGACTCACACTGAGGGTGCCGCTTCCAACTATCTGGGTAAACGGGGACCGTGGATGGGCCACCTTCCCAGTCAGCTGAAGACCGAGCAGTGAGACAGCGAGTCCAGAGAGGAAACTCCTGGACAGCCCCACTCAAAGGCCAAACGATGGGCAGGAGTACAGAAGTAGTGACCCAAGTACTGGAACTAGAGGCTGATTTGACCTAGCAACTAAAATAAGCTTTACCCGTTATTTGTCTCTGGATGCTTTTGCTTCGTCCTTAATTTTGGTCATGGCTGCAGATCAGGCTGTTTTCCAGACTGCAGGCTGGTGGGGGCTGTTCTGCTTTCTGACCATCATCCTTTTTCTGGATGGCCCAGAAATGTGAGGATCATAGTAGTACCTAAC
This sequence comes from Varanus komodoensis, assembly GCF_004798865.1. Taxonomy (NCBI): domain Eukaryota; kingdom Metazoa; phylum Chordata; class Lepidosauria; order Squamata; family Varanidae; genus Varanus; species Varanus komodoensis. The sequence goes on from NW_025335761.1 coordinate 65,208,995, forward strand.
TAACTTGAGGCTTTGTTTGTAAACTAAAATACCGTGGAGGTTCCATAGGAAACAAGACCTGATCAGGTTCCATTATTGGAAAGCGAGTTCATACAAAATGCTGTTGTGTGTTGGATTGAGTAATAATGAATGTAAAAACTGTAAAAATGTAAAAAAATCGAGACAGAAGTGGACAAGCAAATTTATAAAATCTTTCTTCACTGAATGGTGTTTGGTACCCTCAGTTTGTCTTTAAACCAGCTGCATCACTGAAAGTTCCCAAAGCCCAAGCTACCGGTGTTCCTGTTTGTCTCTACCAGGCGGGAGTCTAGGTGTCTGGCCAGGTGATACGCATGACACGAGACTGCGCTTGGCATCCTTTCACTCCACACACAATACTGGCCAGCCCAGCTGCTGAGAGTCTCCTGAAGAAGGAGCGCCTGCCCGTCACTAAGCAGCCATGGAAGCTGGAAGGGAAAGCAGCAAAGCTGGTGCCCCAGACAAACAGGTACCCCCAAAGGGAATCTTTGCTGGGTAGCCCCATGTGCCACAGCTGACCTTCGGAGCCAGGAGGAAGCACATAAACTGTGGTTTGACACAGCTGGAGTTCTGCTGCTGCTCCGGAACTGGTACTGGGAGGGTGAGATCTTCAAGATACAAAATAAGCTATAGTTTTATCTTGTAATCAGTTCTGCTGTGTGGGACAACTCGTAAGCCTTATCTTTTTTTTCCTGATCAGAACCTAGAGACGCTTCAGTGACCCAAACCATAGGTCAGCCATGGGGCAGGAGGGGCCTGCTAGACATTACTTTGAAAAGCTTGTGAGAAAGGAAAGGGATGGGCTAGAGCTCACTGAGCCAGAACCTGCCTTAACATGAGAAAATCCCAGATCCGGTTCTTGGCGTATTCAGCATAAGGACTTGGGTAGAGAATTGCTCGGCAGGACGTCTGCCTGAAATCATGGAGCAACACACTGACAGTCCGATATGCTAATATAACCATGCGACTTTCTCCCTGGAAATGGAGTTTTCCCAGAAAAGATTGGGCAGACCCTCAGGCAGGGCTGCTGATGGATTTTGAATGGCCTGCTTTAAGCCAGTAATGCTGATGTTGGTGACTAATTAGTTCAAAGTTCCTTGTTTGCATGAAAGGTCAGAAAAATAATGCATGCATATATCTATGCCCTTGCAGCACAAAATAACATTTGGTGTACTCCATATCATCTGTTTCCATCTATCACATATCCAGCCCAGTGCTTTTGTGGTATGCAAGACAAGGAGACGGCAATAGATAACGTAGGTTAACGTAAAAAGGGAGCTGGTGTTGTGTGTCATGGAGTGAACTTAAGGACCCCGCAAAAGCGCCCACCCACCAGTCCTGCAGGCGTGTCCAGCCAGCATTTTCTCAATGCCAAGCGCTTTCAGCAACAACACCGTCCACAACTATTCTAGCCAAAGGACAGGGAACTGGGGCTAAGCAGTAACCACTGTACCACACTGTTGGTTCATGCTCAGCCTGCAGTCAACAAGGACCCCGAGGGCCCTTTCACAAGTGCCGCTCTCCAGCGGCTTGTCCCGCATCCTGTACCCGTGACACCCATTCCTGTGCCCCAGATGCAAGACCTTGCACTCATCCACACGGAACGCCATCCCGTCGTCCCCCACCCACTTCCACAGCCTGTCCAGATGCTTCTGGATCTGAATCACCTGCTCCTCAGTTGTGGCCACAGCCTCCACTTTGGTATCATCCGCGAATTTAGTCAGCAAACTGGTTATCGCTTCCTCCAGGTCGTCGATAAAAAGGCTGAACAGAATCAGTCCCAGAACTGAGCCCTGGGGGACCCCACTTGTCACTGGCTGCCATCCTGATGATTCCCCACTGATAGTCACCCTCTGCTTTTGGTCCGTCAGCCATGCAGTAGTCCATCAGACAGTGCATCGATCTATCCCAAAGCTCCACAGTTTCTCAACGAGGATATCATGTGGCACTTCGTAAAAGGCCTTGCTGAGATCTGGGTAAACCACATCCACTGCATCCCTTCCGTCTAGCCGCCTCGAGACCTTATCATAGAATTCCACAAGTTTGCCTGGCAGGACGTGTTTTTACAGAAACAGTACTGCGTGGCTGCCAACCTTCCTTCCCTACCTAGGGAAGCTTTCCCTATTAAGAGCTTTTCTATTGTCTTTCCCAGAATGGACTTTCCCATATCCCCTCTGCTACCCTTTTTGAAGACTGGAACCTCTGATGCCACCCTCCAGTCTTCCAGAACTTTTCCTCTTTTCCACAAGCCCTCAAAAATGTACGCCAACGGACACGAGAGTACACCTGCCAATTTCAGAAGTACCCTTGGGTGCAACATCCAGTGCCCTGAGGAGCTCCTCGACTTCTAGGGAGGTGACTCCAATCTGTGCCCCATAATCTCAACCTCATCGAGCCTCCCAGATCTCCCCCAGCCTGCTTTGGGGAGAACACAGAAGCAAAATAATTTAACATCTGTGCTTGTTCCCTTACATCAGTTACCAGGTCCCCTCCCTCCCTTGCAAGTGCTCCCACCGCCTGTCTCCCCTTCTTCTTCCTGTTTACAAGAAGGTAGAAGCCCCTTTTGTTCCTCTTGACATATTTTGCAGATCTGCTCATAATCAGCCTTAGCCTTGCACAGAATCCTGGATTGTGCTAGTGAACCCTTCCTGGTACGCCCTTCGGTTCACGTGTCCATTTCCAGTGAAGGTCTGCCTTCTAATTCCTCTTACACCTCTCTCCGCATCCACAGTGGCACCCTCCTACGCCTCCCCGCTTGGCCAATCAACGATATCGCCAAGGCTTGCGCCTCCAAGACTTCCCTTTTCAGAGCCATCCACCCCCCGAACTCCCTTGCCTTCCAGTGCCCCCTCCCAGGAGGCTCCCCCCAGCCTGGCCTTCCACTGACCAAAGTCCCAACTCCTAGTACTTGACCTGCCGCTCATCCCCTCCCCTGAACGCCAAGCATAGGATGGGGGGGGGGTCACTCGCATCCAGAGCTCCCCTAATCTGCACATCGTCCACTAGACCCTCCCTGCTGGCCAGAACCAAGTCTAGGATGTCCCCCCCCCCC
>NW_025335761.1:65212164-65224042 GCF_004798865.1 Varanus komodoensis
GCAACGGGACCTGGCTGCCACCGCTGAGTGCGTCTCCCAACTAATATCCGGGAAGTTGAAGTCTCCCATTACGATAAACTTAAATAATTTGGTTAAAGGCAGATTAAACAATTCAGTCAGTTGGTGGCACTAACGATGTTAAACATGATGTGGGACAGAAGGATAACCCCGTCAGTGCAGCATGACTTGGAAGGGCATCACTTGATGTTGGAACTTGCAACTGGTGAAGTATATTTATCAACAGGGTTGAAGCCTCAGTCTGATTTATTTCTCATAGAGATAAAATAAGGGTGGGAGTGACATAATGCTATAAACACTATGAAGCATGAAATATATATGTTTCCCCATTTTTATTCTGCTATCCATGTTCCTGGAATGCTTACTTTTGCTCTTCTAACTACCAAAATTCGAAGGTTCTCTCCCATGGCTGGGCCAGACTTAGCTCTCAGAGGTCTCCAGTCTCTTCTAGGTTTCGTTCTATCCATCAGGCATCTCTGGTTCCTCATATGGCTCATCGCTACGCCAGGTCGGTTGCGAACATTCACTTACGCTGCTGTCACGCAAGTCATAATGACTCAGCTCAGGTGAATAGCTGGACCGTCGGACAACTTGCGCTTCTTTCTCAGGCTGAGGGCTGGAAGATTCATCAGTCTGCTGACACTGAGTTGCCAGTGTCTTGCCAGTTTTGACGTTGATCCAGCTTTCTTCTGATATAGAAATAACACTGTAAACCGGGAAGGACTCGTATTCCTCCTCTACATACGCTACGGACGATTCTATACTTAGAAGGGTAGCCTCACTCTTGTGAGGGCTGAATCCTTTCTCAGGTTCATCAGCACTTGGCAGTTCTTCCAAAGTTTGCACAATGCTGAGGCCGGATACTTGATTTTGGCCTGGCCAGCTACTGGGCCTTCCTTCAGGCTGCTCCACCTCAGAGGCCGGCAGCTTTTGCCTCTCTGCCGCACCTCTGCACTCTTCTGGCGCTGTCTCGCCAGCCCCGGGCATCGTGCTCACACTGGTCTGTTGGCTGCGGCTTACCAGTAATTTGCCAGTTTTTCTATTCAGCCAGATCCCATTTTCCAGTGAAATTATGCTATATGTCTGCAGAGCTTCCTCCTCTCCCTCTGCATATATCGACGATAAGCTCTCCAGCGTGCCCTTGCTTTCAGACTCCGTAGGCGGCTGCCTGGGGCTGGCCAATGCATTCCATAGGGTGTTGCTGAACAGAAACGCCTCCCCCACGGATGACTGGCTTCCTCGCCGTGCGTCCTGCTCTGCGCCAGGCTTGCTGCCCTGCTGTGTCCCTTGGACTTCTACCTTCTGGCTGTTTCGCCGAGACGCTTGTCCCTCCGCCTGTTGAGCGCCCTGCCGGGACTCTTGTGCCTCCGACGGCTGGCTGCCCTGGTCCAGCACCGCTGACTCTGCGAGACCACCCTTTTCGCCACCTCTTTGTGGCTGCGGTTCCTCTTCTTGGCTGACCACTTCACACTCCTGCTCGAGAAAGCGCTGGGCTTCACCCTCAGGAGGCTCTGGCCCGTGATCGTGAAGCAGCTCGGACCCTCCTGGGCACCCCTCTGCCAGGAGCTCATCTCTGCTAGTCAGCAGATCTCCGATATTCCTTCTGTCACTCTCCAGGGTGGCAGGTTTCTCAGGTTCAGGTGCAGCACTGCTCACCAGACTTCCTTTCGAGGCAAGTTTTACTTTTCTTGCGATGTAGTCCTGAAGCCAGCTCTTGTCCGTTTGCTGACTGCTGCATCTCATTAATTTGCCAGATCTTCTGTTTATCCAGGTATTTATCTCAACTGAAATAATGCTGTACGTTTGCTGAGCTTTGGCAGAAAAAGATGGCTTTTGTTTTGATTGGTCTGTCTCACTTGGAAGGCGACTCGGAATTTCAGTCTCGCTCTCGGAATCCAGCGGCTCACTGCCCCGTCGGGATTCTGGAGGAACAGGCACGGTGCTGTCCTTAGGAGACGCAGGCTGTTCACTGCCCCTCCGAGATGTAGGGGGAACAGAACCTCCACTGCCTCTCCGGGACTCGAACATGACAGGATGTTTGCTGCCCTTTCGGGATTCGGGTGTTTCACTGACCCTTTGGGATTCAGGCACAGCAGGCAGTTGACTGTCCCTCTGGGACTCAGCATCAGCAGTCCATTCAATGCTCCTTTCACTTACTTGATGAACCGAAACTCCACTGCCCTTCCGGGATTCGGGCACGAGAGGATGTTCACTACTCTTCCGGGACTCGGGCACAAGAGGCTGTGTGCTGCCCTTCCGGGATTCAGGCACAAGAGGATGTTCACTGCCCTTCCGGGATTCGGGCACAAGAGGATGTTCACTGCCCTTCCGGGATTCGGGCACAAGAGGATGTTCACTGCCCTTCCGGGATTCGGGCACGAGAGGCTGTGTGCTGCCCTTCCGGGATTCGGGCACAAGAGGCTGTTCGCTGCCCTTCCGGGATTCAGGCACAAGAGGCTGTGTGCTGCCCTTCCGGGATTCGGGCACAAGAGGATGTTCGCTGCCCTTCCGGGACTCAGGCACAAGAGGATGTTCACTGCCCTTCCGGGATTCGGGCACAAGAGGCTGTTCACTGCCCTTCCGGGACTCAGACATGAGAGGAGGTTCGCTACCCTTCCGGGATTCGGGCACGAGAGGCTGTTCGCTGCCCTTCCGGGACTCAGGCACGAGAGGATGTTCACTACCCTTTCGGGACTCGGGCACGAGAGGCTGTGTGCTGCCCTTCCGGGACTCGGGCACAAGAGGATGTTCACTACCCTTCCGGGACTCGGGCACAAGAGGATGTTCACTACCCTTCCGGGACTCAGACATGAGTGGCTGTTCGCTGCCCTTCCGGGAGTCAGACATGAGAGGAGGTTCGCTGCCCTTCCGGGACTCAGGCACGAGTGGCTGTTCGCTGCCCTTCCGGGAGTCAGACATGAGAGGACATTCGCTGCCCTTCCGGGACTCAGACCCGAGAGGCTGTTCGCTGCCCTTCCGGGAGTCAGGCACGAGAGGATGTCCGCTGCCCTTCCAGAACTCGGGCACGTTGGGAGGTCCACTGGCCCTTCGTGAGCCAGGTGCATTCAGGGATTCGCTGCTCCTGGCAGGGGGTTCACTGGCTCTTCGGGACTCGGGGGTCGCAGCCTGTTCGCTTCCCCTCTGGCTCCTGGGCATGGGAGGCAGTTCACTGCCTGCTTGGGGTTCTGAAGTGAGAGCCTCTTCACTGCCCTTCAAGGGCGCAGACGGAGCAGGCGGTTCGTTCCCCCTCTGGGACTCAGAGACGGTATCTTGCTTGCTACCTTTTCGGGATTTGGAAATGGGAAGGTGCCCACTTCCCTGCTGGGATACAGGTATGGCCGGCTCTTCACTGCCCCTCCTGGACTGGGCCTGAGCGGCCTGTTGGCTGCCTCTTCGAGAGTCATACCCTGTGGGCTGCCACTTCTTTGCTTCTTTTTCATATTCAGGACACGTTGATTCTTCATCCTCGGGTTTGCCAATCCTTGATAGTATTTCTTTACTAGTGAGCTTCTGGGTTTTCTCCCTGTAATTCTGAAGCCAGCTGTCGTTAGTCTGTTGGCTCTTGTCCTTCATTAATCGGCCAGTTCTTCTGTTTAACCAGGTAGTTTCCGCAAATGAAATTATGCTGCATGTCTGCTGAGAAAATGACGCCTTTTGCTTAAGCTCTGATGGTTTTTTCTCAGAAGGTGTGGGCCCCTGGAGCTCGCTTTCATCACCCACCTTGTCTTCCACCCTCAGGGCCTCCTGGCTGCTCTGCCCAGGGCCCTCCCCCATCGTCTTCTGGTCATGACGGTGACATTCTTGCAATTCAGGTGACAGGCTGCTTTGACAATATTTTTCTTCAGGCGGTTGGCCACCATCCTCAGATTCCCCCAACTGAGCTAGGAGACTGCCACGGTGGTGCTGTTGAAAGTCAATCTGTTCGCTGTCACGATGGGAATTTTGTAATTCAAGAGGGAGGCTACTCCGGTGAAATTCCTGTAGTTCACACTGCTGGCTCTCCTGTAAATGCATTGGAAGACTACCATGGTAGACTTCTTGACCTCTATTTCCGTCGCAGAAATCTGGAAGTTGATCTGGCGATCTACCACTGCAGATTTCAGATTCTTTCAGTGGCTGGCCTCCAGAAGAAGGTTCTTGCGACTGAACTGGAAGACTGTCCTGGCCATTTTTTTGCAGGCCAAGCTGCGGGTCGCCAGTGTGGGAATCTTGCGGTGCAAGTGCTGTGTTGATTTCTGCACTGCTGGTGGTATCAGTCTGTAATCCTCTTTCAAACAATTCTTTTTTCAGACTCTGTGCACTGTCTGTTTGCTGAGCCTGGTCAACTTTATTTTTGTGTGCTTTTCTCTGTGGCTTTCTTTGTTGTTCCTCTGACCTAGCCTTTTTGGTTTCTAGTTGTTGGCTGCTTTGTTGGAGCACACTTTTGGATTCTTGCCGCTCCACTGGCTGCACGCTGTGGCGGGATTCCTCTTCTATGGGCGTTTGACTAGCTCGCCTGGATTCCCTTCCCTCTGGTTGCAGGCTGTGGCGGGATTCCTCTTCTCTAGGCGTTTGACTAGCTCGCCTGGATTCCCTTCCCTCTGGCTGCAGGCTGTGGCGGGATTCCGCTTCTCTAGGCATTTGACTAGCTCGCCTGGATTCCCTTCCCTCCGGCCGCTGCATGCTGTGCTGAGATTCTCGTAGCGCAGGCTGCTCCTTCTCTGCATCTCCAGAAGAGACGATCGCTGCTTCGGCAGTGAGCGTTTCTTTTCCCGAGTCCCTGGTGATCGCAGCTTCATGAAAAGGAAGTAAAATTTCTGCAAGGGATTCTGGGCCCCAAACGATGCTTGTCTGTTGACCGCTGGATGCCATGTACGCACCTATTCTTTCATTAAACCAGGCTGGTTCCTCTGCTGTGTCCTCTTTGTTCAAGGCTTGTGCCTGGGCACCAACGAGCTGCCGGCCAGGACACTGGGGTTCCGGTGTTTCTAGCTGTTGGCTACCACGCCTGGATTCCTGACCCTCCACTGGTTCGCTCTGGCAGGCCCACGGTTGCGCGGCAGGTGGTTCTGCTCCGGTTTCTTCAGGCAGAAACGTCTGCTCGGAGTGTGCTCGAGAAGACCTTTGGCTCAGTACTGGCTGCCCAACAGAGTGTTGACTGCCACAGCGAGATTCCTGGCCAGGGAGTTCGGGGCTGCTGCCATGGGAGAGCTTCCTAAGGGATGTGGCGCTACCTTGAACACTGCCAGAAGCTTCTGTCTGCTGGCTTCGATCCGTGAGTTCCTTTGGCTTAAAAATGGTCACTTTGCTATCGGTCTGCAAAGACTGGTCTAGCACATCTTTGCTGGAAGCTATTCTCTGCATAGTTTCTTGCTTCATTACTGGCACAGTATTCCCACTGTCCTGGCGTTGGCACATTTCACTGCTCTTCTCCTTTGCTTCATCTTTAGGTTTCTGTTCTTCAGCATCCAGCATTTCCTCATTCTTCCCAGGGATTGCCTGATCAAGCGCGAGTTCAGTGTGGTCCATTCTTCCTTTTACCTATGGACTAAATTAGCTGTGAGGCTAATTTAGCAAGCCAAACCTTAGTTGCTCGCCCTGTTCTCTTTTTCTGGGCCACTTATCTTTTAAAAGGCTACAAATATCGGAAACATGAGAGCTACCTTGTCTGATCCCACTTCACGGGGGCTGTTTTATTCTTTTCATCTGGACTGTGGCTTACATGTGGGCCACACCATTGTCAAGGTGGGTGGTTTCCGATTTTGTGTTTCTTATTTCTAATTATGGCCAGCTGGAATCATGGCGTCGCTGTCAAAGCAACAGCTCCGGATTAGTTGGTCATTGCCTCTCTCCCTGTGGATGTTTTCCTGTTCTCACTCCAACTGCCTTTGTTCTAGAAGTTTCAGCAGGTAGTCTATGACATCACTGGGCATTCTGCTCCGGCCATTGATTTTATTACAGCAGAGGGCAGAGTTCTTCCATTTTGCCCTTCAAGCATAGAATCCAACTTTCTAAAAAGTTAGACCACAATCTGTCTTCTGCAGAAATTGACTTTACAAGGAGGTAACACAACCATTTCAGTTAGCAGAATTCTTAAAATGTAGCATTAAGTCGGTTCAGCTCTTTTGGGTACTACATGATTGTAGATTTAGGGAATAAAAGGCCGGTTACCCATTTGTTTCCTTTTTCTATGCTCTACAGTACCGAATAGTGGTATCAAACAATGCAAAGTTAGAACTTCAGCATTATCATCCTGAATGAAGTTTTTAAAATCCTGGATGGCTTCAAGCACCGCTGGGAATAAGAGCCAGTTCCCTCTCGTTGGCCTCTCAGTCATGTATTTATTATTTAAATTATTATTCTATTTTATTATGTATTTTTAATATGTAACACACCCCCACACACAAACACAGCTAACATAAAAGGAACAGCGTCCTTTACCCTCCTTATTCCTCTACCCTCCTTCTGTGGGTATTTTTTGCTTTTAATTTTGAGTGTAGATTTTAAGCCCGCAGGTAATACCGTATATTTTAACTTTTGTACAAGAAACATTGTGTTGCATAATACATCACCGTAATGACAATGAGGACACCCAGAAAAGCAAAAAACGGAGACAGGCTCCACATGAACCCGGCAACACCAGTGAGAAACAGTGGAGCAAAAATGTTTGTACTGGACAAGGATTATTATTCATGGCATTAAGAAATAAATGCATATAACACGCACAAAATAACAGGTTTGGATTATCCACAAGGATTTATTCTGTCCAGTACTAACACATAAATTACTACCTGCCTCCCTCCTTAGGTTATAGTATGGAATTCACTTCCACAGCAAGTAGTGATGGCTTTAAAAGGGAATTGGACACATCCCTGGAGGAGAAGGCTCTCTCCTGGTTCAGGTGGCTTTATGCAACCTCCAGATCAGTCGGGAGGCTTATGTATGCCGCTTGCTGGAGAATTTGGATGTGGAGTTGTGGGCACACCAGAGTCGTATAGAGTGGTAGTAATACCTCTCTCGATCTAGAAGCCACACTTCTGGCTATGCAACCAAGGGTGGCGTTCGCCCTCTTGGCCACCGCATCACACGGCTGGCTCATGTGTAGCCTGCAGTCAACCAGCACCCCAAGGTCCCTTTCACAAGTGCTGCTCTCCAGCCACTGGTCCCCTATCCTGTACTTATGACACCCATTCCTGTGCCCCAAGTGCAAGACCTTGCACTCATCCACACTGAACGCCATCCTGTTGTCTCCTGCCCACTTCCATAGTCTGTCCAGATCCTTTTGGATCTGGAGTACCTGTTCCTCAGTTGTGGCCACTGCTCCAGTTTTAGTGTTGTCTGCGAATTTGATCAGCAGACTGTTCACCCCTTCTTCCATGTCGTTAATGAAAAGATTAAACAAGATCGGCCCCAGGATAGAGCCCTGGGGGGCCCCGCTTGTCACTGGCCGCCATCCCAATGATTCCCCACTAATGGTTACCTTCTGCTTTCGGTCAGTCAGCCATGCCCTAATCCACCGGACAGTGCTTTGGTGTATCCCAAAACTCCTGTTTCTCCACCAGGATATCATAGGGCACTTTGTCAAAGGCCTTGCTGAAATCCAGGTATACCACATCCACTGCGTCCCCTCCATCTAGCCATCTCGAAACCTTGTCATAGAATTCCACAAGGTTTGTCTGGCAGGACCTGTTGTTGTGGAAGCCGTGTTGTGTGGCTGTCAGCCTCCCTTCCCTATCTAGCATCACTAGATCTCTATTATGAGCCTTTCCATTGTTTTTCCTACAATGGACGTAAGCCTAACCGGTCTGTAATTCCCCATGTCCCTTCTACTACCCTTTTTGAAGATTGGGACCACTGGTGCCGCCCTCCAGTGCTCTGGAACTTCACCCGTTCTCCACGAGGCCTCAAAAATGGAGGCCAGCGGGTGTGAGAGAACCCCTGCCAACTCTCTAAGTACTCTCGGGTAACCCGTCAGGGCCTGGCGCCTTTGTAATGTCCAATGCCCTGAGGAGCCCCTCGACTTCAAGGGGGGTGACTCTAACCTGTGCCCCTAAGTCCCCAGCCTCATCTAATCTCCTATGCGGATCTCCCCCGTCCTGCTTTGGGGAGAACACAGAGGCAAAATAGTCATTCAGCCTCTGTGCCTGTTCCCTCATGTCAGTCACTGGATCTCCTTCCTCCTTATTTAGTGGTCCCACCACTTGTCCCCCCTTCCTCTTCCGATTTACATGCTGAAAGAAGCCCTTTTTGTTGCTCTTGATGTTCTTGGCAAGTCTCAGCTCGTAATCAGCCTTAGCCTTGCGAAGAATCCTTCTGCAACGGGCCTCCTCCTCCCGGTATACCCTTTTGTCTATTTGCCCCAGTACCCATTTCCTACGGAGGTTCCTCTTTCGTCTAAAATAGAGAAGCCTTTCTATCCTTCTTTCTTCATCTTTTAGCTTTTGCTAAGACTTAATTCCTCCTTGTTGATCAATCACATCTACAATATACAAATACAACAATTTTTTGTAAAATTTTACACAAATCTTTGGTGCCACCACACTTGGAACGTTGTGTTCAGTTCTGGTTGCCTTCCCCGAAAAAGAGCATTACAGAGATGGAACAAGTACAGAGAAGGGCGGCCAAAATTACCAGGGGGCTGAAGCAGCTTCCATTTGAGGAGTGACCACCACTGGAGCAGTTTAGCTCAGCCCAGAGGGATAAGAGGAGGCGTAACAGCAGCACGTGAGAGCAGGTATGCTGCGGAGAAAGACAGTAACACCCCAACCTGGGTCATTCCATGAAGCGGACTGGTGGGAGGTGTAGGACAGATAAAAGGAAGGCGTACAGCAAAGCATATAGTAAGCTATGGAATTTGCTGTCCTCAGAAGTGGTGATGGCTGCCAGTGTGGGCGAGGGTCTGGTCAGGGTCGTGAGGGAGGGGGCTACCTGTGTCTACTTGCCTAGCTGGGCGTGGGGTCCCTCCTTCACCAGAGGTGGCACGGCTGCACACACCCACTGCTGAGGAACCTGGGTGGGAGGAGGTCTTGCACCCATCCTGCAGGAGGGACCCTGTGGGCAGCTGGTTTGCCCCCTCTGGACTAAACAGACCGTGGGTCTGGTCCAGCTTGGCTTTTCTGATGTTCTTATACTCTTCAGCACTACGTATTTTGAGAGAGTCAGTAAACGTGGCAGAGGTGATCCAGCAGACATTGTTTACTTGGGCTTCCAAAAGCTTTGACAGAGTTTGTGAGGAAAGGTGGAATGGAGAGGGGTCCCTCTTCTGGAGCACTAAGTGGTTAAAATAAATCAGAAAGCATGTTGTGGCTGTTGTTTAGCAAAGTCGCATCTGACCCATCACGACCCCATGGACAACACTCCTCCAGGCCTTCCTGTCCTCCACCATCCCCTGGAGTCCACTCAAGCTCACACCGACTGCTTCAGTGACCCCATCCAGCCACCTCATCCTCCGCCGCCCCCTTCTTCTTTTCCCGTCAATTGTTCCCAGCATCAGGCTCTTCTCCAGGGAGTCCTTCCTTCCCATTAGGTGGCCAAAGCATTTGAGCTTCATCTTCAGCATCTGGCCTTCTAAAGAGCAGGCAGGGTCGATCTCCTCTAGGACTGACCGGTTTGGTCGCCTCGCGATCCAAGGGACTCGCAGGAGTCTCCTCCAGCACCACAATTCAAAGGCCTCAATCCTTCAGTGCTCAGCCTTCTTTATGGTCCGGCTTTCACAGCCATACATTGCAACTGGGAAAACCGTAGCCTTGACTATATGCACTTTTGTTGGCAGGGTGATGTCTCTGCGTTTTAGTATGCTGTCTAGATTGGCCATCACTTTCTTATTCTTATCTCTTCTAGCTATTCTCTGGAATTCTGCATTCAGTTGGGTGTATCTCTCCCTTTCTCCCTTGCCTTTCACTTCCCTTCTTTCCTCAGCTATTTGTAAAGCTTCCTCAGACAGCCATTTTGCTTTCTTGCATTTCTTTTTCTTTGGGATGCTTTTAGTTACTACCTCTTGTACAATGTTGCGAATCTCTGTCCATAGTTCTTAAGGCACTCTGTCTATCAGATCTAATTCCTTAAATCTATTTGTCACCTCTACTGCATATCCATCAGGGATATGATTTAGGTCATACCTGAGTGGCCTAGTGCTTTTCCCTACTTTCTTCAATTTAAGCCTAAATTTTGCAACCAGAAGCTCATGATCTGAGCCACAGTCAGCTCCTGGTCTAGTTTTTACTGACTGTACAGAGCTTCTCCATCTTTGGCTGCATAGTCAATCTGATTTCTGTGTTGACCGTCTGGTGATGTCCATGTGTAGAGTCGTCTCTTGGGTTGTTGGAAAAGAGTGTTTGCTATGACCATCGTATTCTCTTGACAAAATTCTACCAGCCTGTGCCCTGCTTCATTTTGTACTCCAAGGCCAAACTTGCCTGTTATTCCGGTTATCTTTTGGCTTCCTACTTTAGCATTCCAATCCCCCATGATGATAAGGACATCATTTTTTGGTGTTAATTCTAGAAGGTGCTGTAGGCCTTCATAGAACCGGTCAACTTCAGCCTCTTCAGCACCAGTTGTTGGGGCAGAGACTTGGACTACTGTGATGTTGAATGGTTTGCCTTGGATTTGAACTGAGATCATTCTGTCATTTTGGAGATTGTATCCCAGTACTGCTTTTCCTACTCTTTTATTGACTATGAAGGCTACTCCATTTCTTCTGAGGGATTCTTTCCCGCAGTAGTATACCTGATGGTCATCTGAATTAAATTCACCCATTCCTGTCCATTTTAGTTCACTGATTCCTAAGATGTCGATGTTCAGTCTTGTCATCTCTTGTTAGACCACATCCAGCTTGCCTTGATTCATGGATCTTACATTCCAGGTTCCTATGGAGTATAGATCTTTGCAGCATCGGACTCTCCTTTCACCACCAGATACATCCGCAACTGAGTGACCTTTCAGCTTTGACCCAGGCGCTTCATTCTTTCTGGTGCTGCTAGTACTAGCCCTCTGCTCTTCCCCAGTAGCATATTGGACACCTTCTGACCTGAGGGGCTCATCTTCCGGCGTCATACCTTTTTGCCTTTTGGCACTGTCCGTGGGGTTTTCATGGCAAGGGTACTGGAGTGGGCTGCCATTTCCTTCTCCAGTGGAGCACGTTTTGTCAGAGCTCTCTGCTACGACCTGTCCGTCTTGGGTGGCCCAGCACTGCACAGCTCATAGCTTCATTGGGCTACGCAAGCCCCTTCGCCACAACAAGGCAGTGATCCATGAAAGCATAGGGGAGTAATAAATGAAAAATTATCTTAATGGAGAATTATAAAAGGTGGCATTCTACAGTGATCTATATTGGAGCCAATACTTTTCCACTAATGCATACATTATCTGGCATGGCAAGCAAGCAGTGAGGTGGCCAAGTTTGCTGATGTCTCCAATTTATTCAGGCTGGTTAAACAAAGGGGGACTATGAAGAGCTCCAAAGGCTTTCTTCAAAAACGAAAAAATTCATCAAAATGGCAACTGCGGTTTAAAGAAAGCAAATGTAAAGTGATGTGTGTTTGTAGGACAAAATCCAAAGGCATCCTGAGACTCTGGCGGGCAGCTTGGTAGTCCAAGCTTGGGTGGATTCCATGTTGGATACGGGAAGGCAACACTGACCTGATCCCATGCCGCCGACTGCTGGGAGAATCTGAGCGGAGAAAAGGAACTCCGACATCACGCAGCGCGGATAAACGGCAGGATCCCGTGAGATGCAGCGGCGGGTGGCTTCGAAAGGGCCGGGCCATGCTCAGCGAGGGGAAGCCGCGTTGCAATCCCGCAGCGGCCCCAGTCCGCCCGCCCGCCCGCGAACAGAGGCCGGCCGGGATCGCCCGCTACCGCGTCGCGAGGCGCGCACTCG